>NC_091567.1:34649373-34669373 GCF_042767895.1 Penaeus vannamei
TGTTATCATTACCATTACTATTAGTATTGTTATTATTGTTATTATCATTATCATGATTATCATCACCAGCGTCATTACAATTATTATCATTATCATTTTCATTAATATTCTATCATTGTTATAATAGCTATGATTGTTTTCATTATCATTATTATTATTGTTATGATAAGGATGATAATTATCATTAGTAGTAGTATAATTTTGTTATTATCATTATCATTATCACTACTATTGTTATTGTCAAAATCTAATTCTTATCATCATCACCATTATTATTATTACTATTGTAATCATTATTATCACAACTAATATGTGTATTACTATTATCATCAATGTTATCATTATTTCCTTTCAATAATTTCCGTTATCATTATTATCATTATCATCCTCATTTCATCAGCCTTATCATTATCATCACCATCATATCATTCCTACATCACTGTCATCATTTATATTGTTATATTGATATCAATATTGTTATTACGAAAATCCTCAATGTCATAATAACTCTCATTATCATCTTGTCGGCGCTTCATATTTTGTTCAGAATTTAAAAGTTTAAACACTTCTGACAGTTACACATAAGGCAATATAAACAGAAGGCGCCAGTAAGTTAACAGCTTGTCAGAAACAGCTGGAAATGATTAAGAAAACGTGTTAATTAAATTTCGGTCTAACACAGTTTCTACGATGTTATGCCAGTAATTACGATGATAGATTGAATAATTGTGCATATCTAGCGGAATTCTGGTTTTATTTCTCTTTTTTCAATAAGAATATTGATAAACAATGTTATAAATCTTAACACACTTATTAACATAGTTTCAAAGACCCCATGTGCTTTTATCATAGTTTACGTCTAAATTTTTTAAAGAGAAAACGAAAATATGATCATGTAGAGAAAATTTACTTTTAGGATAAACTATTGTATTTATGAATTTCAACACGCCCTCAGATAAAATAAATATTATAGACATTGATTATGCTCTACTATGTAAATGCGATAAGTTAGGATTAGGACATAATAGCACACTTTTCTGCAGTATGAAAGACCAAAAATGAATACATCATTTATATGAATATATCTTCGTTTTCATTCTGATTATATTGTTTATCGTAATACTCATGGCTGACTATTTCATTACTTTCATTCATCGTAAAAAGAGTACAGATGTTATCATCAACATCACCATCATCATCATCCTTATCAATACTACTAATAATCATTGTTGTTGTTGCTATATTACAGTATGATGAAAAAAGATATATATATATGTATATATATATATATATATATATATATATATATATATATATATATATATATATATATATATATATATATTCATTCATGCAAGGGGCTTTTGCCCTCATAGTTTTAATCTCTAATTTTTTTTTTTTTTTTTTTACGTTTTGATATTCTATTCCTTTGTCTCTGGTAAGCCCAAAATCCTGCCTGACATGATTTCCATCAACACCGCCTCGCTGACAGCCCTTCGCCGCTGTTCTCCTAACACCACTGGTCCGGTGAGTGTCCATCTGTTTTGGAATAACAGACAGGAAGAAAAAAAGAACTTTTCACCATCATAACGTCAGTGGTACTTTTTATCAATTAGATTATACAGATAAAAACAATTTCGCACTGCAATAGATGTTACTCTCTCAGCTCGGCAAAGACACGCCTCCATCTCCACCGCCTTCAGCACCCCCGCCCTGGTCGCCGCCGTCGCCTCCGCCGTAGCTTCCCCTCCCGAACCTGTTCATTATGAGATGAGCGACTTCATCCCCTGACGGCCGCCTCACCTATCCATAGCCCTTGGTCTGCGTTCCTGTGGCGTCCTCGCTCTTCGTCGGTTCTTCCTCCTTCATGAATTCCATGCCGAATGTGGCGTCCTCCCCTTCCGCGCCTCCTTCAGCCATGAGCTCCCCTTCCACCGTGAGAACGCCAGCGACCATGGGCATTCCGCCGTACATAGCCACCTGCAGCAGCGCCTTATGCCTGCTTCCCCTTACTCCATGCAGTCACCTCCTGCAGCAGCGCCTTATGCCTGCTTCCCCTTACTCCATGCAATCACCACCTGCAGCAGCGCCTTATGCCTGGTTCCCCTTACTCCATGCAGTCACCTCCTGCAGCAGCGCCTTATGCCTGGTTCCCCTTACTCCATGCAATCACCACCTGCAGCAGCGCCTTATGCCTGGTTCCCCTTACTCCATGCAGTCACCTCCTGCAGCAGCGCCTTATGCCTGGTTCCCCTTACTCCATGCAATCACCACCTGCAGCAGCGCCTTATGCCTGGTTCCCCTTACTCCATGCAATCACCACCTGCAGCAGCGCCTTATGCCTGCTTCCCCTTACTCCATGCAATCACCACCTGCAGCAGCGCCTTATGCCTGGTTCCCCTTACTCCATGCAGTCACCACCTGCAGCAGCGCCTTATGCCTGGTTCCCCTTACTCCATGCAATCACCACCTGCAGCAGCGCCTTATGCCTGGTTCCCCTTACTCCATGCAATCACCACCTGCAGCAGCGCCTTATGCCTGGTTCCCCTTACTCCATGCAATCACCACCTGCAGCAGCGCCTTATGCCTGGTTCCCCTTACTCCATGCAGTCACCTCCTGCAGCAGCGCCTTATGCCTGGTTCCCCTTACTCCATGCAGTCACCACCTGCAGCAGCGCCTTATGCCTGGTTCCCCTTACTCCATGCAGTCACCTCCTGCAGCAGCGCCTTATACCTGCTTCCCCTTACTCCATGCAATCACCACCTGCAGCAGCGCCTTATGCCTGGTTCCCCTTACTCCATGCAGTCACCTCCTGCAGCAGCGCCTTATGCCTGGTTCCCCTTACTCCATGCAGTCACCTCCTGCAGCAGCGCCTTATGCCTGGTTCCCCTTACTCCATGCAATCACCACCTGCAGCAGCGCCTTATGCCTGGTTCCCCTTACTCCATGCAGTCACCACCTGCAGCAGCGCCTTATGCCTGGTTCCCCTTACTCCATGCAATCACCACCTGCAGCAGCGCCTTATGCCTGCTTCCCCTTACTCCATGCAGTCACCTCCTGCAGCAGCGCCTTATGCCTGGTTCCCCTTACTCCATGCAGTCACCTCCTGCAGCAGCGCCTTATGCCTGGTTCCCCTTACTCCATGCAATCACCACCTGCAGCAGCGCCTTATGCCTGGTTCCCCTTACTCCATGCAGTCACCTCCTGCAGCAGCGCCTTATGCCTGGTTCCCCTTACTCCATGCAGTCACCTCCTGCAGCAGCGCCTTATGCCTGGTTCCCCTTACTCCATGCAGTCACCTCCTGCAGCAGCGCCTTATGCCTGGTTCCCCTTACTCCATGCAGTCACCACCTGCAGCAGCGCCTTATACCTGCTTCCCCTTACTCCATGCAGTCACCACCTGCAGCAGCGCCTTATGCCTGGTTCCCCTTACTCCATGCAATCACCACCTGCAGCAGCGCCTTATACCTGCTTCCCCTTACTCCATGCAGTCACCTCCTGCAGCAGCGCCTTATGCCTGGTTCCCCTTACTCCATGCAGTCACCACCTGCAGCAGCGCCTTATGCCTGGTTCCCCTTACTCCATGCAATCACCACCTGCAGCAGCGCCTTATGCCTGGTTCCCCTTACTCCATGCAGTCACCACCTGCAGCAGCGCCTTATGCCTGCTTCCCCTTACTCCATGCAATCACCACCTGCAGCAGCGCCTTATGCCTGGTTCCCCTTACTCCATGCAATCACCACCTGCAGCAGCGCCTTATGCCTGGTTCCCCTTACTCCATGCAATCACCTCCTGCAGCAGCGCCTTATGCCTGGTTCCCCTTACTCCATGCAATCACCACCTGCAGCAGCGCCTTATGCCTGGTTCCCCTTACTCCATGCAATCACCTCCTGCAGCAGCGCCTTATGCCTGGTTCCCCTTACTCCATGCAATCACCACCTGCAGCAGCGCCTTATACCTGCTTCCCCTTACTCCATGCAATCACCACCTGCAGCAGCGCCTTATGCCTGGTTCCCCTTACTCCATGCAGTCACCTCCTGCAGCAGCGCCTTATGCCTGGTTCCCCTTACTCCATGCAGTCACCTCCTGCAGCAGCGCCTTATGCCTGGTTCCCCTTACTCCATGCAGTCACCTCCTGCAGCAGCGCCTTATACCTGCTTCCCCTTACTCCATGCAATCACCACCTGCAGCAGCGCCTTATGCCTGGTTCCCCTTACTCCATGCAATCACCACCTGCAGCAGCGCCTTATGCCTGGTTCCCCTTACTCCATGCAATCACCACCTGCAGCAGCGCCTTATACCTGCTTCCCCTTACTCCATGCAATCACCACCTGCAGCAGCGCCTTATGCCTGGTTCCCCTTACTCCATGCAATCACCACCTGCAGCAGCGCCTTATGCCTGGTTCCCCTTACTCCATGCAATCACCACCTGCAGCAGCGCCTTATACCTGCTTCCCCTTACTCCATGCAATCACCTCCTGCAGCAGCGCCTTATGCCTGGTTCCCCTTACTCCATGCAATCACCACCTGCAGCAGCGCCTTATGCCTGCTTCCCCTTACTCCATGCAATCACCTCCTGCAGCAGCGCCTTATACCTGCTTCCCCTTACTCCATGCAATCACCTCCTGCAGCAGCGCCTTATGCCTGGTTCCCCTTACTCCATGCAATCACCTCCTGCAGCAGCGCCTTATGCCTGGTTCCCCTTACTCCATGCAATCACCTCCTGCAGCAGCGCCTTATACCTGCTTCCCCTTACTCCATGCAATCACCACCTGCAGCAGCGCCTTATGCCTGGTTCCCCTTACTCCATGCAATCACCACCTGCAGCAGCGCCTTATACCTGCTTCCCCTTACTCCATGCAATCACCACCTGCAGCAGCGCCTTATGCCTGGTTCCCCTTACTCCATGCAATCACCACCTGCAGCAGCGCCTTATACCTGCTTCCCCTTACTCCATGCAATCACCACCTGCAGCAGCGCCTTATACCTGCTTCCCCTTACTCCATGCAGTCACCTCCTGCAGCAGCGCCTTATGCCTGGTTCCCCTTACTCCATGCAATCACCACCTGCAGCAGCGCCTTATGCCTGGTTCCCCTTACTCCATGCAGTCACCTCCTGCAGCAGCGCCTTATGCCTGGTTCCCCTTACTCCATGCAATCACCACCTGCAGCAGCGCCTTATACCTGCTTCCCCTTACTCCATGCAATCACCACCTGCAGCAGCGCCTTATGCCTGGTTCCCCTTACTCCATGCAATCACCACCTGCAGCAGCGCCTTATGCCTGGTTCCCCTTACTCCATGCAATCACCACCTGCAGCAGCGCCTTATGCCTGGTTCCCCTTACTCCATGCAATCACCACCTGCAGCAGCGCCTTATGCCTGGTTCCCCTTACTCCATGCAATCACCACCTGCAGCAGCGCCTTATGCCTGGTTCCCCTTACTCCATGCAATCACCACCTGCAGCAGCGCCTTATACCTGCTTCCCCTTACTCCATGCAGTCACCACCTGCAGCAGCGCCTTATACCTGCTTCCCCTTACTCCATGCAATCACCACCTGCAGCAGCGCCTTATGCCTGGTTCCCCTTACTCCATGCAATCACCACCTGCAGCAGCGCCTTATGCCTGGTTCCCCTTACTCCATGCAGTCACCTCCTGCAGCAGCGCCTTATGCCTGGTTCCCCTTACTCCATGCAATCACCACCTGCAGCAGCGCCTTATACCTGCTTCCCCTTACTCCATGCAGTCACCTCCTGCAGCAGCGCCTTATGCCTGGTTCCCCTTACTCCATGCAGTCACCTCCTGCAGCAGCGCCTTATACCTGCTTCCCCTTACTCCATGCAGTCACCTCCTGCAGCAGCGCCTTATGCCTGGTTCCCCTTACTCCATGCAATCACCACCTGCAGCAGCGCCTTATACCTGCTTCCCCTTACTCCATGCAGTCACCTCCTGCAGCAGCGCCTTATGCCTGGTTCCCCTTACTCCATGCAATCACCACCTGCAGCAGCGCCTTATACCTGCTTCCCCTTACTCCATGCAATCACCACCTGCAGCAGCGCCTTATACCTGCTTCCCCTTACTCCATGCAATCACCACCTGCAGCAGCGCCTTATACCTGCTTCCCCTTACTCCATGCAATCACCACCTGCAGCAGCGCCTTATGCCTGGTTCCCCTTACTCCATGCAATCACCACCTGCAGCAGCGCCTTATGCCTGGTTCCCCTTACTCCATGCAATCACCACCTGCAGCAGCGCCTTATACCTGCTTCCCCTTACTCCATGCAATCACCACCTGCAGCAGCGCCTTATGCCTGGTTCCCCTTACTCCATGCAATCACCACCTGCAGCAGCGCCTTATGCCTGGTTCCCCTTACTCCATGCAATCACCACCTGCAGCAGCGCCTTATACCTGCTTCCCCTTACTCCATGCAATCACCACCTGCAGCAGCGCCTTATACCTGCTTCCCCTTACTCCATGCAATCACCACCTGCAGCAGCGCCTTATACCTGCTTCCCCTTACTCCATGCAATCACCACCTGCAGCAGCGCCTTATGCCTGGTTCCCCTTACTCCATGCAATCACCACCTGCAGCAGCGCCTTATGCCTGGTTCCCCTTACTCCATGCAATCACCACCTGCAGCAGCGCCTTATACCTGCTTCCCCTTACTCCATGCAATCACCACCTGCAGCAGCGCCTTATACCTGCTTCCCCTTACTCCATGCAATCACCTCCTGCAGCAGCGCCTTATGCCTGGTTCCCCTTACTCCATGCAATCACCACCTGCAGCAGCGCCTTATACCTGCTTCCCCTTACTCCATGCAATCACCACCTGCAGCAGCGCCTTATGCCTGGTTCCCCTTACTCCATGCAATCACCACCTGCAGCAGCGCCTTATGCCTGGTTCCCCTTACTCCATGCAATCACCACCTGCAGCAGCGCCTTATACCTGCTTCCCCTTACTCCATGCAATCACCACCTGCAGCAGCGCCTTATGCCTGGTTCCCCTTACTCCATGCAATCACCACCTGCAGCAGCGCCTTATGCCTGCTTCCCCTTACTCCATGCAATCACCACCTGCAGCAGCGCCTTATGCCTGGTTCCCCTTACTCCATGCAATCACCACCTGCAGCAGCGCCTTATGCCTGGTTCCCCTTACTCCATGCAGTCACCACCTGCAGCAGCGCCTTATGCCTGGTTCCCCTTACTCCATGCAATCACCACCTGCAGCAGCGCCTTATGCCTGGTTCCCCTTACTCCATGCAATCACCACCTGCAGCAGCGCCTTATGCCTGGTTCCCCTTACTCCATGCAGTCACCACCTGCAGCAGCGCCTTATGCCTGGTTCCCCTTACTCCATGCAGTCACCACCTGCAGCAGCGCCTTATACCTGCTTCCCCTTACTCCATGCAATCACCACCTGCAGCAGCGCCTTATGCCTGGTTCCCCTTACTCCATGCAATCACCACCTGCAGCAGCGCCTTATACCTGCTTCCCCTTACTCCATGCAATCACCACCTGCAGCAGCGCCTTATGCCTGGTTCCCCTTACTCCATGCAATCACCACCTGCAGCAGCGCCTTATACCTGCTTCCCCTTACTCCATGCAATCACCACCTGCAGCAGCGCCTTATACCTGCTTCCCCTTACTCCATGCAATCACCACCTGCAGCAGCGCCTTATACCTGCTTCCCCTTACTCCATGCAGTCACCACCTGCAGCAGCGCCTTATACCTGCTTCCCCTTACTCCATGCAGTCACCACCTGCAGCAGCGCCTTATGCCTGGTTCCCCTTACTCCATGCAGTCACCACCTGCAGCAGCGCCTTATACCTGCTTCCCCTTACTCCATGCAATCACCACCTGCAGCAGCGCCTTATACCTGCTTCCCCTTACTCCATGCAATCACCACCTGCAGCAGCGCCTTATACCTGCTTCCCCTTACTCCATGCAGTCACCACCTGCAGCAGCGCCTTATGCCTGGTTCCCCTTACTCCATGCAATCACCACCTGCAGCAGCGCCTTATGCCTGGTTCCCCTTACTCCATGCAATCACCACCTGCAGCAGCGCCTTATGCCTGGTTCCCCTTACTCCATGCAGTCACCACCTGCAGCAGCGCCTTATGCCTGGTTCCCCTTACTCCATGCAATCACCACCTGCAGCAGCGCCTTATGCCTGGTTCCCCTTACTCCATGCAGTCACCACCTGCAGCAGCGCCTTATGCCTGGTTCCCCTTACTCCATGCAATCACCACCTGCAGCAGCGCCTTATGCCTGGTTCCCCTTACTCCATGCAATCACCACCTGCAGCAGCGCCTTATGCCTGGTTCCCCTTACTCCATGCAATCACCACCTGCAGCAGCGCCTTATGCCTGGTTCCCCTTACTCCATGCAATCACCACCTGCAGCAGCGCCTTATACCTGCTTCCCCTTACTCCATGCAATCACCACCTGCAGCAGCGCCTTATGCCTGGTTCCCCTTACTCCATGCAATCACCACCTGCAGCAGCGCCTTATGCCTGGTTCCCCTTACTCCATGCAATCACCTCCTGCAGCAGCGCCTTATGCCTGGTTCCCCTTACTCCATGCAATCACCACCTGCAGCAGCGCCTTATGCCTGGTTCCCCTTACTCCATGCAGTCACCTCCTGCAGCAGCGCCTTATACCTGCTTCCCCTTACTCCATGCAGTCACCTCCTGCAGCAGCGCCTTATACCTGCTTCCCCTTACTCCATGCAATCACCACCTGCAGCAGCGCCTTATACCTGCTTCCCCTTACTCCATGCAGTCACCACCTGCAGCAGCGCCTTATGCCTGCTTCCCCTTACTCCATGCAATCACCACCTGCAGCAGCGCCTTATACCTGCTTCCCCTTACTCCATGCAATCACCACCTGCAGCAGCGCCTTATACCTGCTTCCCCTTACTCCATGCAATCACCACCTGCAGCAGCGCCTTATACCTGCTTCCCCTTACTCCAGCCTGGTTCCCCTTACTCCATGCAATCACCTCCTGCAGCAGCGCCTTATGCCTGGTTCCCCTTACTCCATGCAATCACCACCTGCAGCAGCGCCTTATGCCTGGTTCCCCTTACTCCATGCAGTCACCTCCTGCAGCAGCGCCTTATGCCTGGTTCCCCTTACTCCATGCAATCACCACCTGCAGCAGCGCCTTATGCCTGCTTCCCCTTACTCCATGCAATCACCACCTGCAGCAGCGCCTTATGCCCGGTTCCCCTTACTCCATGCAGTCACCTCCTGCAGCAGCGCCTTATGCCTGGTTCCCCTTACTCCATGCAATCACCACCTGCAGCAGCGCCTTATGCCTGGTTCCCCTTACTCCATGCAATCACCACCTGCAGCAGCGCCTTATGCCTGCTTCCCCTTACTCCATGCAATCACCACCTGCAGCAGCGCCTTATACCTGCTTCCCCTTACTCCATGCAGTCACCTCCTGCAGCAGCGCCTTATGCCTGGTTCCCCTTACTCCATGCAATCACCACCTGCAGCAGCGCCTTATGCCTGGTTCCCCTTACTCCATGCAGTCACCTCCTGCAGCAGCGCCTTATGCCTGCTTCCCCTTACTCCATGCAATCACCACCTGCAGCAGCGCCTTATGCCTGGTTCCCCTTACTCCATGCAGTCACCACCTGCAGCAGCGCCTTATGCCTGGTTCCCCTTACTCCATGCAATCACCACCTGCAGCAGCGCCTTATGCCTGGTTCCCCTTACTCCATGCAGTCACCACCTGCAGCAGCGCCTTATGCCTGGTTCCCCTTACTCCATGCAATCGCCTCCTGCAGCAGCGCCTTATACCTGCTTCCCCTTACTCCATGCAGTCACCTCCTGCAGCAGCGCCTTATGCCCGGTTCCCCTTACTCCATGCAATCACCTCCTGCAGCAGCGCCTTATGCCCGGTTCCCCTTACTCCATGCAGTCACCACCTGCAGCAGCGCCTTATGCCTGGTTCCCCTTACTCCATGCAGTCACCTCCTGCAGCAGCGCCTTATGCCTGGTTCCCCTTACTCCATGCAATCACCTCCTGCAGCAGCGCCTTATGCCTGGTTCCCCTTACTCCATGCAGTCACCTCCTGCAGCAGCGCCTTATACCTGCTTCCCCTTACTCCATGCAATCACCACCTGCAGCAGCGCCTTATGCCTGCTTCCCCTTACTCCATGCAGTCACCACCTGCAGCAGCGCCTTATGCCTGGTTCCCCTTACTCCATGCAGTCACCTCCTGCAGCAGCGCCTTATGCCTGGTTCCCCTTACTCCATGCAATCACCACCTGCAGCAGCGCCTTATACCTGCTTCCCCTTACTCCATGCAATCACCACCTGCAGCAGCGCCTTATGCCTGGTTCCCCTTACTCCATGCAGTCACCACCTGCAGCAGCGCCTTATGCCTGGTTCCCCTTACTCCATGCAATCACCACCTGCAGCAGCGCCTTATGCCTGGTTCCCCTTACTCCATGCAGTCACCTCCTGCAGCAGCGCCTTATGCCTGGTTCCCCTTACTCCATGCAATCACCACCTGCAGCAGCGCCTTATACCTGCTTCCCCTTACTCCATGCAATCACCACCTGCAGCAGCGCCTTATGCCTGGTTCCCCTTACTCCATGCAATCACCACCTGCAGCAGCGCCTTATGCCTGGTTCCCCTTACTCCATGCAATCACCACCTGCAGCAGCGCCTTATGCCCGGTTCCCCTTACTCCATGCAATCACCTCCTGCAGCAGCGCCTTATGCCTGGTTCCCCTTACTCCATGCAATCACCACCTGCAGCAGCGCCTTATGCCTGGTTCCCCTTACTCCATGCAATCACCACCTGCAGCAGCGCCTTATACCTGCTTCCCCTTACTCCATGCAATCACCACCTGCAGCAGCGCCTTATACCTGCTTCCCCTTACTCCATGCAGTCACCACCTGCAGCAGCGCCTTATGCCTGGTTCCCCTTACTCCATGCAATCACCACCTGCAGCAGCGCCTTATGCCTGGTTCCCCTTACTCCATGCAGTCACCACCTGCAGCAGCGCCTTATGCCCGGTTCCCCTTACTCCATGCAATCACCACCTGCAGCAGCGCCTTATGCCTGCTTCCCCTTACTCCATGCAATCACCACCTGCAGCAGCGCCTTATACCTGCTTCCCCTTACTCCATGCAGTCACCACCTGCAGCAGCGCCTTATGCCTGCTTCCCCTTACTCCATGCAATCACCACCTGCAGCAGCGCCTTATACCTGCTTCCCCTTACTCCATGCAGTCACCTCCTGCAGCAGCGCCTTATACCTGCTTCCCCTTACTCCATGCAATCACCACCTGCAGCAGCGCCTTATGCCCGGTTCCCCTTACTCCATGCAGTCACCTCCTGCAGCAGCGCCTTATACCTGCTTCCCCTTACTCCATGCAATCACCACCTGCAGCAGCGCCTTATGCCCGGTTCCCCTTACTCCATGCAGTCACCACCTGCAGCAGCGCCTTATGCCTGCTTCCCCTTACTCCATGCAATCACCTCCTGCAGCAGCGCCTTATACCTGCTTCCCCTTACTCCATGCAATCACCACCTGCAGCAGCGCCTTATGCCTGCTTCCCCTTACTCCATGCAATCACCACCTGCAGCAGCGCCTTATGCCTGGTTCCCCTTACTCCATGCAATCACCACCTGCAGCAGCGCCTTATGCCTGCTTCCCCTTACTCCATGCAATCACCACCTGCAGCAGCGCCTTATACCTGCTTCCCCTTACTCCATGCAATCACCACCTGCAGCAGCGCCTTATGCCTGGTTCCCCTTACTCCATGCAATCACCACCTGCAGCAGCGCCTTATGCCTGGTTCCCCTTACTCCATGCAGTCACCTCCTGCAGCAGCGCCTTATGCCTGGTTCCCCTTACTCCATGCAGTCACCACCTGCAGCAGCGCCTTATACCTGCTTCCCCTTACTCCATGCAGTCACCACCTGCAGCAGCGCCTTATGCCTGGTTCCCCTTACTCCATGCAGTCACCTCCTGCAGCAGCGCCTTATACCTGCTTCCCCTTACTCCATGCAGTCACCTCCTGCAGCAGCGCCTTATACCTGCTTCCCCTTACTCCATGCAGTCACCACCTGCAGCAGCGCCTTATGCCTGGATCCCCTTACTCCATGCAATCGCCTCCTGCAGCAGCGCCTTATACCTGCTTCCCCTTACTCCATGCAATCGCCTCCTGCAGCAGCGCCTTATACCTGGTTCCCCTTACTCCAGGCAATCACCACCTGCAGCAGCGCCTTATGCCTGGTTCCCCTTACTCCATGCAATCACCACCTGCAGCAGCGCCTTATGCCTGGTTCCCCTTACTCCATGCAATCACCACCTGCAGCAGCGCCTTATACCTGCTTCCCCTTACTCCATGCAATCACCACCTGCAGCAGCGCCTTATGCCTGCTTCCCCTTACTCCATGCAATCACCACCTGCAGCAGCGCCTTATACCTGCTTCCCCTTACTCCATGCAATCACCACCTGCAGCAGCGCCTTATGCCTGGTTCCCCTTACTCCATGCAATCACCACCTGCAGCAGCGCCTTATGCCTGCTTCCCCTTACTCCATGCAATCACCACCTGCAGCAGCGCCTTATGCCCGGTTCCCCTTACTCCATTCAATCGCCTCCTGCAGCAGCGCCTTATACCTGCTTCCCCTTACTCCATGCAGTCACCACCTGCAGCAGCGCCTTATACCTGCTTCCCCTTACTCCATGCAGTCACCACCTGCAGCAGCGCCTTATGCCCGGTTCCCCTTACTCCATGCAATCACCACCTGCAGCAGCGCCTTATGCCTGGTTCCCCTTACTCCATGCAGTCACCTCCTGCAGCAGCGCCTTATACCTGCTTCCCCTTACTCCATGCAATCACCACCTGCAGCAGCGCCTTATACCTGCTTCCCCTTACTCCATGCAGTCACCTCCTGCAGCAGCGCCTTATACCTGCTTCCCCTTACTCCATGCAGTCACCACCTGCAGCAGCGCCTTATGCCTGGTTCCCCTTACTCCATGCAATCACCTCCTGCAGCAGCGCCTTATGCCTGGTTCCCCTTACTCCATGCAGTCACCTCCTGCAGCAGCGCCTTATACCTGCTTCCCCTTACTCCATGCAATCACCTCCTGCAGCAGCGCCTTATACCTGCTTCCCCTTACTCCATGCAGTCACCTCCTGCAGCAGCGCCTTATACCTGCTTCCCCTTACTCCATGCAATCACCTCCTGCAGCAGCGCCTTATGCCTGGTTCCCCTTACTCCATGCAGTCACCACCTGCAGCAGCGCCTTATACCTGCTTCCCCTTACTCCATGCAGTCACCACCTGCAGCAGCGCCTTATACCTGCTTCCCCTTACTCCATGCAGTCACCACCTGCAGCAGCGCCTTATGCCTGGTTCCCCTTACTCCATGCAATCGCCTCCTGCAGCAGCGCCTTATACCTGCTTCCCCTTACTCCATGCAATCACCACCTGCAGCAGCGCCTTATACCTGCTTCCCCTTACTCCATGCAGTCACCTCCTGCAGCAGCGCCTTATGCCTGGTTCCCCTTACTCCATGCAATCACCTGCAGCAGCGCCTTATGCCTGGTTCCCCTTACTCCATGCAATCACCACCTGCAGCAGCGCCTTATGCCTGCTTCCCCTTACTCCATGCAATCACCACCTGCAGCAGCGCCTTATACCTGCTTCCCCTTACTCCATGCAGTCACCACCTGCAGCAGCGCCTTATACCTGCTTCCCCTTACTCCATGCAATCACCACCTGCAGCAGCGCCTTATACCTGCTTCCCCTTACTCCATGCAATCACCACCTGCAGCAGCGCCTTATGCCTGTTTCCCCTTACTCCATGCAATCGCCTCCTGCAGCAGCGCCTTATACCTGCTTCCCCTTACTCCATGCAATCGCCTCCTGCAGCAGCGCCTTATACCTGCTTCCCCTTACTCCATGCAGTCACCACCTGCAGCAGCGCCTTATGCCTGGTTCCCCTTACTCCATGCAATCACCACCTGCAGCAGCGCCTTATACCTGCTTCCCCTTACTCCATGCAATCACCACCTGCAGCAGCGCCTTATACCTGCTTCCCCTTACTCCATGCAGTCACCTCCTGCAGCAGCGCCTTATGCCTGGTTCCCCTTACTCCATGCAATCACCACCTGCAGCAGCGCCTTATGCCTGGTTCCCCTTACTCCATGCAATCACCACCTGCAGCAGCGCCTTATGCCTGCTTCCCCTTACTCCATGCAATCACCACCTGCAGCAGCGCCTTATACCTGCTTCCCCTTACTCCATGCAGTCACCACCTGCAGCAGCGCCTTATACCTGCTTCCCCTTACTCCATGCAATCACCACCTGCAGCAGCGCCTTATGCCTGGTTCCCCTTACTCCATGCAGTCACCTCCTGCAGCAGCGCCTTATACCTGCTTCCCCTTACTCCATGCAATCACCACCTGCAGCAGCGCCTTATACCTGCTTCCCCTTACTCCATGCAATCACCACCTGCAGCAGCGCCTTATACCTGCTTCCCCTTACTCCATGCAATCACCACCTGCAGCAGCGCCTTATACCTGCTTCCCCTTACTCCATGCAATCACCACCTGCAGCAGCGCCTTATGCCTGGTTCCCCTTACTCCATGCAATCACCTCCTGCAGCAGCGCCTTATACCTGCTTCCCCTTACTCCATGCAATCACCACCTGCAGCAGCGCCTTATACCTGCTTCCCCTTACTCCATGCAATCACCACCTGCAGCAGCGCCTTATGCCTGGTTCCCCTTACTCCATGCAATCACCACCTGCAGCAGCGCCTTATACCTGCTTCCCCTTACTCCATGCAATCACCACCTGCAGCAGCGCCTTATACCTGCTTCCCCTTACTCCATGCAATCACCACCTGCAGCAGCGCCTTATACCTGCTTCCCCTTACTCCATGCAATCACCACCTGCAGCAGCGCCTTATGCCTGGTTCCCCTTACTCCATGCAATCACCACCTGCAGCAGCGCCTTATGCCTGGTTCCCCTTACTCCATGCAATCACCACCTGCAGCAGCGCCTTATGCCTGCTTCCCCTTACTCCATGCAGCAGCGCCTTATGCCTGCTTCCCCTTACTCCATGCAATCACCTGCAGCAGCGCCTTATGCCTGGTTCTCCTTACTCCATGCAATCACCTGCAGCAGCGCCTTATGCCTGCTTCCCCTTACTCCATGCAATCACCTGCAGCAGCGCCTTATGCCTGCTTCCCCTTACTCCATGCAATCACCTGCAGCAACGCCTTATGCCTGGTTCTCCTTACTCCATGCAATCACCACCTGCAGCAGCGCCTTATACCTGCTTCCCCTTACTCCATGCAGTCACCTCCTGCAGCAGCGCCTTATGCCTGGTTCCCCTTACTCCATGCAGTCACCACCTGCAGCAGCGCCTTATACCTGCTTCCCCTTACTCCATGCAGTCACCTCCTGCAGCAGCGCCTTATGCCTGCTTCCCCTTACTCCATGCAGTCACCACCTGCAGCAGCGCCTTATGCCTGGTTCCCCTTACTCCATGCAGTCACCACCTGCAGCAGCGCCTTATACCTGCTTCCCCTTACTCCATGCAGTCACCTCCTGCAGCAGCGCCTTATGCCTGCTTCCCCTTACTCCATGCAGTCACCACCTGCAGCAGCGCCTTATGCCTGGTTCCCCTTACTCCATGCAGTCACCACCTGCAGCAGCGCCTTATACCTGCTTCCCCTTACTCCATGCAGTCACCTCCTGCAGCAGCGCCTTATGCCTGCTTCCCCTTACTCCATGCAGTCACCACCTGCAGCAGCGCCTTATGCCTGGTTCCCCTTACTCCATGCAGTCACCACCTGCAGCAGCGCCTTATACCTGCTTCCCCTTACTCCATGCAGTCACCTCCTGCAGCAGCGCCTTATGCCTGCTTCCCCTTACTCCATGCAGTCACCACCTGCAGCAGCGCCTTATACCTGCTTCCCCTTACTCCATGCAGTCACCTCCTGCAGCAGCGCCTTATGCCTGGTTCCCCTTACTCCATGCAGTCACCACCTGCAGCAGCGCCTTATAC
Organism: Penaeus vannamei; assembly: GCF_042767895.1. Lineage (NCBI taxonomy): Eukaryota > Metazoa > Arthropoda > Malacostraca > Decapoda > Penaeidae > Penaeus > Penaeus vannamei. Next base: position 34,665,428 of record NC_091567.1, read on the forward strand.
CTGCTTCCCCTTACTCCATGCAGTCACCTCCTGCAGCAGCGCCTTATGCCTGCTTCCCCTTACTCCATGCAGTCACCACCTGCAGCAGCGCCTTATGCCTGGTTCCCCTTACTCCATGCAGTCACCTCCTGCAGCAGCGCCTTATGCCTGGTTCCCCTTACTCCATGCAGTCACCTCCTGCAGCAGCGCCTTATGCCTGGTTCCCCTTACTCCATGCAGTCACCACCTGCAGCAGCGCCTTATGCCTGGTTCCCCTTACTCCATGCAGTCACCACCTGCAGCAGCGCCTTATGCCTGGTTCCCCTTACTCCATGCAGTCACCACCTGCAGCAGCGCCTTATGCCTGGCCCTTCGCCTGCCGTGAGGACCCTTACCTTTCATCGGTGTTCCTGGGTCCTAAGCCTAAATATAGGCCTCGTCCTTTTCTCTGTCTGATCTATGATGCGAAGGTGGCAAGCATGTGACGTGCTGGGAGTCACATTTGAAATTCTAGTCTTTAAAAGGCATCGGTTCCATACTGTATTTTGCAATGAAACAGCCACAGTAAAAAAAAAAAAAAAAAAAAAAAAAGCCACAGTAATGAATAAAAAAAACGGCCACAGTAAAAAAGAAAAAAAAAAAAAAAAATATGCTGCACTTCATCTTTGTAAACACGTTACTATGTGTGTATTTTTTGGTTCAGATAGTACCTTATCTTACGAGATAAGGGAGATCACGAGAAAAAATAATAGTAAAACTTTTGATAAACATACCGAGCTGGAGATCAGCAGGTCATTCATTCAAAAAGATAAATAGATGAATAAATTAATTGATAGAAAGCTACATAGATAGATGGGACAATAGATAGATAGATAGGTAAATACGTTAATAGATAAATAAATGAATAGATAAAACATTTAACTAAATATATAAACAAAGACAAAATTAGAAAAAAATTTAAACAATGATAAAAGAATAAATGGCAGAAATGAAGACACAACAAATAAGCAAATATATAATCAAGGAAGAATATGCATCAGATAGAAACGGATAATCATAAATTGATTACGGAAATCGAAAAAAGCGTATTCGAATCTTATCATCAGGAATTTCGGAAGCATCATGCATATATATATACATATATATATATATATATATATATATATATATATATATATATATATATATATATATATATATATATATATATATAAATATATATGTATTTTTTTTTTCCCCCTCTCGTTTCTATTTCACTAAAAAAGGTTGTTTACTTTTCTGATATCATTCAATTACGTGTCTATATTTCCCTCTGTACTGTTCTGTGTATTATGTCATCAAAATGGAAATAGCTAGAATAAAAGAGTTAGGAAAAATGTCATTCTTTGTCCTTTCTGAATAGGCATTGTTAAAGGATGAAAAATAATTTTTTCATCACTGTTTTTGTTAGTGATATTGCCATCATTATCATTATTGTTTTTTATCATTATAATCATTATTATCTTTGTTATTATTGTTACCATAATCATTTTATTGTCATGATAATTGTTATCAGTATTATTTGTTATCTATATTCTTATTATCATTATTATTGTTATTATCATTGTCATTATCGTTACCATCATCTTTAATAGTTACCATTGTTATTATTATTATTATTATTATTATTATTATTAATATTATTACAATCACTATAATTACTATTATCAGAAAGGGAGGGGTGGAGAAAGGGGGAAGGGAGGGATGGAGAAAGGGGGGAAGGGAGAGAGGGAGGAACTCTCTCTCTCTCTCTCTCTCTCTCTCTGTCTATCTATATATATATATATTATTTTATGAACACTAATTTCATTTCAGATTTTTTTGCTTTTAACATAGAAAATCAGAAGCAATTCGAAGCAAGTAAAAGGTTCCTAACGGCGCCTCCGCGTGACATTTTCACGCTTGGCATCGCGAGACGACATCACGGCTGCTGGCTTCCGGGTCAGATGCAACACCCCTGAGCTACTTTTGCTTGCACTCAATAGAGAAAAGGTAATGAGAGAGGGAGAGAGAGAGAAAGACTGACAGACAGAGAAAGAGAGAGAGAGATGGCTTCCGGGTCAGATGCAGCACCTCTGAGCTACTTTTGCTTGCACTCAATAGAGAAAAGGTAATGAGAGAGAGAGAGAGACAGAGACAGACAGAGAGAGAGAGAGAGAGAGAGAGAGAGAGAGAGAGAGAGAGAGAGAAAGACTAACAGACAGAGAAAGAATTCAATACTATTACAATACTTGATGGGCTATCATGCTCCTGTTCCGTGGTTGAAGTCGATGAGTCTGTTTTATGATATCGATTTATTTTATCTGTAAAATTATTAAAAAGATCAGCATTAGTATTGCCTTTCAGTACCGTTTGCTTCTGAGATTCGTAATGGGTCAACTTCTGATATTAAGATTATATTTCTTTGCTCTTTCTATCTAGCTATCTATCTACATCTACCTATCTATTATCTATCTATTTATCTATGTATATATATACATCTTCTTTCTCTCTCCCTCCCCCCTTCCCTCTTTCTTCTTCCCCCTTCTATCTCTCTCTCTCTCTCTCTCTACTTATATATCTCTTCTCACTCTCTCTTTCTCTTTTCCCCCTTTCTCTTTCTCCGTTTGTCCTTTCTCCCCCGGCTTTCTCTTTCTCCTTATTCCCTTTTTTCTCTCCCCTTCTTCACCTCCCCCCTCTCTTCCCTCTCTCTTCCTCCCTCTTTCTTCCTTTCTCTTCCCCCACATCTCTCTCTCTCTCTCTCTCTCTCTCTCTCTCTCTCTCTCTCTCTCTCTCTCTCTCTCTCTCTCTCTCTCTCTCTCTCTCTCTCTCTCTCTCTCTCTCTCTCTCTCTCTCTCTCTCTCTCTCTCTTCCTCCCTCTTTCTTACTTTTTCCTCCCCCACTTCTCTCTCCCCCTCTCTCTCTCTGTCTTTATTCTTTTTCTCTATCTCCCTCCCACCATCCCTCACTCCCCTCTCCTCTCTGCTGAACTGAAAAAAATCGTCCAAACAGACTAGATGATAGAAGTGTTTTGAAGAGAAAGATATGCAAACATGTGATGATCTACAAGAGGGCTCTTCACAATACCGACCAATATTTTTTCTTTTTCCTGTTTTTCTTTTTCATTTTCCTTCCCGTTTCTTATTCTAGATGGAAACAAACAGCGTGAATAGGTACATGTGCGCCGATTGAATGCATTCCCCATGAGATGACAAAAATTAGTTTTTCACTTTTGTACGCACTACACTGTGTACAGTAACCCTATGCGAATACAGTTAATATTTGAATTGATGATTCTTTGCATCTAACCACTTATCTAGTTTTAGTTTAAATGAATCGTTATTGTTCGGCCACATCAATTTTATCTATTACTTCTCGAATTCGCCGCTTCCTTTTTTTTTCATCTTCTTTCATTTTGAAAAAAAAGTCCGGACCAGAAACCACTACTTGTTTTGTTTTCGCAAACCTGTACATATTACTACTATCAGAGGCGCGCGCTGTCGGAAACCAATCAGAGAGCTTTGTAGTCACATGCTAGAGGACAACCAATCAGGAAGTGTCTTTATCTTTCAAAATAATATGACGCCTCGGAAGGTTTTGTTGAGTGCTGGTATGCGCCACTCTAAACTCTAGAACTAAACTAAACAGTCTGAAGCTATAAGTTTAGTTTAGAGTTGTTATAGAGTAGTTTATAGAGCGTATAGACAGTAGAGCAGATTGATGTTTTCTTCGTAAAGCTGAAAGTCTGCACGCCAAAGAAGAAAACAAAATGCCAGGGAAAAGGGACCTGACACAGAAAACTTTTGTTGTACGTGGTTTTGGTGTCTAGGTACGTTGTATGTTTGTTTGTTTTTTAATGTTACTAGCTTATTAAACTTTGGATTTACGACATAAAAAAACAAAAATTACAATAATAGTAAATGCAACACGTAGATTCAGTCAAAACAAT
>NC_091567.1:34719373-34726873 GCF_042767895.1 Penaeus vannamei
ATTTACTTCTAAACATGATATAGGTTCACGACATACGATAGGCTCTCAACGACATGATCTTGAAATGAATGGATAGAAAAACGAAATTCATCGATTTCAGTTTTTAGGAGGAATCTTAATTTCTTTATAATACATTAGAAAAAAATACAAAATTACATCCTGAATTGCATAGTATTATTGTTAAAAATTATATGCTACGGAGGATATTTACCATACTAGGATATAACATATACCGTTGGTGTTTAGTTAGAATACCCATTGTAAATCCTCGGTATGAATCTTAGGTTCGTTTCTCTTAATCAGACTGAAGATGCTGTTCTGATTCTTAAAATGCATCCTCCATCTTAATATTCTGTTTGCTATCATATATTGTACATAATGTCCTTCAAGAAATTTTATTGTATTACAGCTGAAGACAGTCCGAAGACTTCTGATTAGGATACTCGACAACTTCTAAAGATTTTTTCTTCTCTGTATGGTGGTAATATAGCAATACATCACTGTCTTTATTCAATTCTGCTTCAAAAATAACCCGCGCTTCAAACCTTTATGATTAAGAGATATACTAGCCCAAATGACCAGTATACATGAATAAATAATTTATGAAGTAATATAAACAAATAACGTTGTCATTCTGAAGCCATTAGTAGAATATTGGGTGTGTGAGTCAACAAGATTAATTCATGTCTATATCTCATGAATGTATGTGTATAGATTTTCTTTTTTTCTCTCGTATATGTCAAGGAGAGACACACGGTGTATAATTCCGAGCATCAGATACACTTGTTACTTTACACGGCTTTTCGGTGGGTCGGTGAGAGAGGTCTCCCGGCGCCTTCTCCAGACCCAGTTGCTTTATTTCGTCCTTGGCTTCCTGGCTTAAGCTCAGACCCCAGCGCTCGTAGGTAAGGACTAGGTCGTAGCCCACGCTCTTGCTGAGGTTCTTGTACACATGGTCGATCTGCCGTTGACGATCTTGTGTCAAATAGTTGGCCTCGTCGTCAGAAAGAGCTCGAGTTGTACGGTTGAGCTGACGGAACATTCCCCATCCTAATGGGAAGGCATGCTTGATCTCCATCAGGAACACCAGCTGATCCCACACGTCTCCCTCGTCGAAGGTCATTCCATTGTCTACTTTATCAGCTGCTGTGACGTAACTATTCTGCTCTTCCAATCTGTCACTATCGAACAGCTGCTCCTGGATGTACAGTGAAAATAAGTTGACTGTAGATTCCACACCGTAAACTCCTGCCCAGTATGGCCTTTGCTGGTAGTTGTGTCCAAGTTCATGCCAACTTACCCAGTCATAGGGAGTGCTATTATCAGCCATGTTATAATATACGCGCCAAAACATAGCCGGGAATCCAGCGTGGGCTGATCCAGCTGTGATCTGAGCATCATTAACCAGCCACTGTTTACCGCGTGGTGGATCTTCCGACTCATCAAAACCTGCAGCGTAATTTAACATTCCCATAATTTCGTCATAATGAGACATCAGTTCGTCAGGACTGGTTATTTCTCTTGCATCCTTTGTGGCAAGAACAACCACACATTTATCTGATTCCATTATCGTCTGTGGAGCATCTCTCATTTTGATAGTTTCCCATTCTGCATTCGATGTCTGTCCATAGCGATAGTATGGCGCTTCGACCACGTTCGTGACATCAACATCGACTGTGAAATGTTCCCCTTCATTGAACACAAATATGATGTTGCCTCCATACTGACTCCTGATCTCATTCACACCTGGTTTGACATAGAAAACCTCAGAAACTTTGGGCATGCGTCTAAAGTATTTATTAGAAACATTCGGTGAATTAGGCTGAAGCCAGTCAATGTGTGCACCAATGCGAACAGTGATCTGCAGTGCTTGTGCCTCTGATAAAGTTTCAGGCAGAATAACCTGACACACGTCTCCCTCCGCTAGGTACAGGTCAGTGAGCTGCCAGTCTTTGGGAACTGTCATTCGGAAATCTCTGACTTGCCCAAGAACAGATAGATCTAGAGTCACCTTTTCTGTGACTCTTGGCGTGCTAGTGTCAACTGTACCAGGGAAAGTAACCACATCCCGAGGATAGAGGAGAGTTTCTGACTTTGAACCCAGCTCATTTAAGAGTCCACGCGTTAATTCCTGATTGTATGTCGTCTCATCACTACCAAGGAATGGGTACACAGCCGGCTTAGCTCCTTCTAGGCCTGCCTTTAAATCAGAAAACTTCCACCATTTTTGGTGAAGTCCATCATTTGGGTAATACAAAATTACCGTTGTCCTAGGTTCTGGCCGAGGCACGTCCAGAGCATCAGCGCCAATCCTAAACCTCTCTGCATCATCCATGTACCAGGATGCTGTAGAACTAGCGGTGTCCTCTAGCTTGACAGACCGTGTGTTGTAGTCTGGAGCGAGACAATAGGCACGATCCCCTCCCCATTGCCAAGAATTACCAACAGGGAACCACACCTGCTGGTTGTCTCCACTATTTGGCATCATTCCTACAACGGCATCACTTGGTCTTGAACCACTGCGTACACCAACACACGTATTGCTGCTTTGGTTGATGAGGAATTCTGGTTCTGAGTTCACAGTTTCGATCCACCATTTTTGGTTTAAATCATTATTTGGGAGATTTAGTATAACTTTTGTCCTTGGATCTTCTAGTGCATTTGATCCAAGGCATATCCTCTCATCCTCATCGTAGACCCATGAAATTGTGGAAGAGTTTGAATCACCCAGACCTACATTATTTGTCCCAACAATAGGCACTAAACAGTAAGCTGTGTTTCCTCCCCACAGCCACTGACCGCCAGCTTTGATCCATTGCTGACTCTGACTGTTGGCACATTTCGCAGTCGACACCACTGCGTCGTGAGGACTCGATCCCTCCGTGACACTCAAACATGAATTGGAACCTTGGTTGATGAGGTATGTAGTTTCTCCATCTTTGAGCTGATTCCTTTTCTTTGCGTTACCTGGATGAGAAATTCGACAACAGATTAAAACGTTTATTTATGCTATAAAATATCATAATCTTCAAGGTTATAAATCTAGGAATAGGAGCAAACTTGGTAATGTCATCGATATTACATTTTAGACTTTGCCACTTGTTCACAATTCATATCATACATATAAGTAAAGACGATACATAGATATATTATGTTACCCAACTAATATTTACATTCATGTTGTAAAGTAATATTAGTTTAAAGGAACACGTGCTTTGGATTAATAAATTCATAAAGAAAGACTGAAAAGCAGCGTACTGGGTAGACCATAATCATTTGCCTAATTTATTCGATATGCCTTCTGTATCTTTACGGCATCTTTTATTTCAAATTCAAGTTTTAACTATAAAGTTAGTACTCCTGAAAATACACTGAATTCCGTACCAAGCAGATCACCTCAAATAAACCATAAAAGACCCTTCATTTCGTACCTGCCATGGTTGTTTTTGGGTCTTCCTCGTTCGACGGAGCTTTCTTGCTGCAAGGCCTTCATATACCAATGGGCTGTTTCATCTTCCAAGCTAGACTGAGTGCATGTCGAGATGATAAGGAGAAAACAGCATAGATAAATGCATTCTAAAACTACACGAGAGGGTTTTCCTGTCTTGAATTTTATTAGATGTGTGATAATAGTGTAAAAGTCGGGAGTTATCTGCTTAGAGTTTTTATATCATTATCTTACGTCTCAGATTCCTTTTCTTTCTGATCTTGGTTATCAGTTATCCTGGACACCTATAAAATTTCTCATATTATAACGTTGTTACTGTCTCATAGGACATCAATATCATGCTTTATCTGCACTGCATCTAAGTTTAAAGGTAATGGTCATTCCCAGTTTTACTTTGCCATTTTATATTATTGACAATACTCATCAGTAAGTGAATTTGATATAGTAAGTAGTTTTGACGGAAACCTCCCTTGGTGTGCCCAGCAAAATGAGAATCCCAGAAATATGTGAGAAGCTTTGATGACGTCACAAGAGGTGATTAACCAATTCGGGTTCGACTGATGTTTCCTCAAATGATTTCAGGTTTTTAGATGAAATTTGTCAAATAGACAACGGCAGAGATGGAGTAGAACCGCTGAGATGCAGTATAGTAAGTCACGGTGGAAACCCAGGAGTTCGAACCAGAAAACGGAGATGATCCGGACAGAAAGGTTAATGATGGGCGACGGTTTTGGCTTGGTGGACAGAAAGAAAATTAAAGAATGGATGACTAAAGGATTGAGGTAAAGGAAACAAAGCTTAGGATTTCTAGGAAAGCGGAGTTCACGTCCATTATGTTTATCACTATTATTACTATCTATGCTTTTGCCATTTTACAATTTTCTGTTAATACTTTATTTTTCTTCTTTTTGGTTATGATTACTATTACCATTATTCTGATGTTGATTATTATTACTATGATGATAAGTATTATTGCTGTTTTGTTGTCATTGTTTTTATGATTATTATTCTATCACAGTTATTAATATAATTACATTATTATTACTTTTATCGTGATCATTACTATCGTTATCACTATCATTAATATTATTATTGTCATAACTATTACTGATATTTCTATTACCTCCGCTAGGGAGTTTATGTTTTTAGTAGCCTTGGTTTGTTGGTTGTTTGGTTGGTTAACAGGATAGCTAAGTTATGAACAGATTTGTATGATTTTTTTAATCAGAGGCGTGTCTTAGATCATGATCGGGGTCCAGAGACTTTTTAAATAATTGCATAGTTATCCCAATAGCTAAGGCAGTAGGGTTAATTACGCAATCAATTAAAAATTCCCTAGGTAATGGAAATGGTAATGATACTAATAGTTAACCTTATTGCTTTGGCTGAGGTATGCGCTCTCTGAGTGCTTCTAGTTATTGTTATTGTTACCTCTGCCAAGGAGGTTATGTTTTTGGTAGCATTGGTTAGTTTGTTTGCTTGTTGATTGGTTAGCAAGATAACTCAAAAAGTTATGAACAACTTTTTATGAAATATTTACCAAAGTTGCGTCTTAGTCTAACTTAGATGCCATTAAATTTTGGTGATCTGGATCATGATCTGGATCCAGGATTTTTTTTTTAGTAAATGCATCAGTAACTGTTATTATCATTAACTTATATTAGCTCCGCCAAGGAGGTTATGTTTACAGACGTCACCAGTGAACTTGAGAAAGGGGATTTTAATGTAATTCTTCAAATATATTTTTATTGCATCAGTGACCCTAATGCCTTTGAGGAGGTATGCGCTCTCTGAGAGATTCTAATTATTACTATTATTATCATTCTTATTGTTACTACTACTACTACTGTAACTATTACTATCAATATCATAATTATGAATATTACTATTACTTCCATTCTTATTATTATTCTATAAAAATTGTTTTCGTTACTATCATTTTAATAGTATTTATATAAATATCAACACTATTATTACCATTAGTATCATCCTATTCATCACATTAGCACCATCATCACAGAGGCAAAAATATAACGGACGATGGTTGCAGTGATTAACTGTAGTGCACCGCCTGTATACACCCCCACGGCCCCCTGCACTTGCCCCCCCCCCCCTCACCCCTTACGAGATGAAGGACGGCGTCCACCCTCGCTCCACGGCGGAGGTTGCAGCCTCGCACGCCTTCCAGGTCGCCCAAAACCCTTGCTTTCATCTCCCGGGAGCGAGGATGCTCGTGGCGGTGAGGAAGCTGCGAGCCATAGAAAACGGGAAGTCCACCTGGAGAGTCTCACCTGCGCGTCTTCGTTGTCTTTGCTCGTCTTTTATTTGTTTTTTCTTGTGTTTTAGTTTGTTTTTAAGAAGCATTCTTCGTGTGGTGTGTTAGACTGAACCTTAGACGAAGAGAAAGACCACCCACCATAAAGAAATAAATTACAGAAAGGAGAAATTTACAATCTATTTTATCTTTCAGGTCTTTTATCTGAAATTAGAAATATTTTGGCTTTTTTTTTTATTTCATTTATTTCATAAAACTTTTATTCTTCATTTTATGAACAAAATTTTAAAAACTACTTTTAATGATTATAGTAAGACTGATAATTTCAGAAAACCTTTTTTATTTTGCAAACGCTATAAGAAAAGTTCCCATAAGGGAGTTCCAGGGCTGGACTCTCGTGGCTGTTGTGACGAGAAATTGTGGTCTTGGCAATACGGGAACTAAGTGAAGTTCTGTTTACGTGAGAAAAGGTGGTTCTCTACTTTTTAGTTATCTTTTTGTGTTTCTCTTCACTGTGTTTTATGTCTTGGTCTTGTGTATTAGTGCTTGTTTTCCTGCGCTTGTGTTTCGTTTTCTGTTTTATTTCTGCTTTTATATAATAAATAAATATTTTTCAAATACATCTCTTTGATAAGTCCCTGACTATTTGTAAGAAGGAAGTCTGAACAAGACTCTAAGTCCATTCTAATTTCAGATCATAAAGGGCAAAAAATCCAAACCCTGAAGTAAAGATGAAGCATCTCTACACGCTTCTCCTCGGGATTCAAACCACGCCAACTTCGGTTCATTTGCCCAACTACACTTCACTCACACATACACATCCATACACAGCTGTAGCTCCTCTCCACAAATCTATTACAACCTACACTCGATCCAGAACGTACCAATCTGGCGGTGGCACCGAGATGTCCTTTTATGAGGTAAGGTACGTGTCTCAATCAGCAAACACAACAATATCATAGATATTATTATCATAAGTATGGGATGACATATTGTTTTAATCTTGGTAGCTGCAATATGTTATTAATACCAGTGCTTCAATAGTAAAACAATTCTTTATTTTCTTCATTACATACAATGTTGATATTATTACTGTATTGTCATCGCCGTTATCAACTTTAATATCATTACCGTTATCCTAGTTTACTTATCACCTCCATTGGTGTTACTTGTTTCAGTATCAATATATTTGATATCTGTACCATCATAACAAAGTTTTGTAGCTGTGAATTATATCCTCATTACTATCAGAATTCTCATTTAATTATTGTAAATAAAATTAACAGACAGAATTCCACTTGAATTTTATGATGTATCCATAATGTGATTTTTTATCACTTGCACTTAGATCTCATAAATCATTAAAACTACAAAAGTGTAATGCATATAAGGAATCTTACATTACAATCACCGTGCAATGGCAATGCAATCATTATGTCTGTACCACACATATATATGTATATATATTTATATATGTGTGTGTGTGTGTGTTTGTGTTTGTATGTATATGTGTATATATCTTGATTCCCAGATAAATGTAATAAAATCGTGTATTATCATACTTTATCAAGCAACTATTAAAATGAAATGCAGTCACAAATGCATATATACACTACACTATGATACCAGAGGATTACATATGAAATAGAAAATCTACATGCCCTTATGAAATTATAATACCGCCACAAATTTAAAAACAAATTCCTCTTATCTTCATATTATCAGTCTTCAATCAACTTTGGATCTTTGAATCTTTAGAAAGCCTTTTCCCTTAGAC
>NC_091567.1:34734373-34741873 GCF_042767895.1 Penaeus vannamei
ACAGAGAAACGTAGGCCGTCGTCACCCCGATGGATCAGTGTGTCCAGGAAAGGTAACCTCTGATCCACTTCCTCCTCCACGGTGAACTGGATTTTCTCGTGGACGGAGTTCAGCCGCGTCAGCGTATGGTATAAACACGTCTGGGGACGATGACGAGGAAATCATCTACGTATCGCAGCTAAATTGATGGACTGATTGGCTGAGCAAGTGTTGCCTCCTTCAGCTCCGAGCCAGCTAAAATCCGGCGAGCATCCGTTCCCTGATAGTGCTCGGGCCTTTCTTGTGGAGGCCATTAGGATCTTGCAACATCGACTCTACGAACTCAGGAACGAGCTCGAGGGCGAACACCTACCCCATGGGCTGGTCCTCCACCTACAACAGGACGATCAAGCTCAACGAGCCAAGCATATGCAGAAACTACACTGCATATGTAGCATGAGTAGATGGTCGAAAGCTGGACGAAGTGATCTTAGAACCGTGTCTTCCAAACGCCTTACCCGCACGGAAAAGGAAGCTCTCTCCCTTGAACTCAAATTCAGCACCGGGAAGGACAACAAAGACTTGATTGACTATGTTGTCTCGAACCACCGCTGGACCGATAGTGACATCGGCAAAGGGTTCATCCAAGGGATTACTGCTTGCTGTGTGGCCGATGCGTCATCGCGCCCCCGGCGATCCCTCGCAGATATGTCACCGCGTTGAAGGGCCTCCGCGACGATGAGACCATCGTCATCACCCAGCCTGACAAAGGTGGGGGTACTGCTGTTATGGATAAGACTGCCTATATATATAAAATTAACTATTTACTTTCCGATGCTTCTGTTTACAGGAAAGTGACGAAAGGGGATGATGGAAGCTGCTAGATTCAGGAAGAAGGCGAGGGATATACTCCTGCGATCGGCTATCAAATTTCTCATTACGCTAATAATAATCAATAGCACTTCAATATCAGGTTTCAGTTACATTGCATTTCGTCTTACAGGTGATAACCATGGCTTTACTTTGCCATAATCTCTTTAATAATACTCATCAGGAAGTGAATTGAATATAGTGAGTAGTTTAGACGGAACTCACCCTCGAAGTGAGCCCGACCAAATAAGAATCACAGAAAATGGGAGAAGCTCTCATGTCACAATAGGCGATTGGCCTTTGCTACTAGAATCTGATGGGGATTTTCACCTGATATTTTCTCAGGTGATTTCAGGTTTTTGGATGAAATTTGTTACGGAAAACGGCGATGATCCCGTAACAAAAAGGTTAACGGTGGGCTACGGTTTTGGCTTGATGGACAGAAAGAAAATGAAAAGAATGATGGATAGGAAGAGAGAGAACGAATGGATGAATAAAGGAATGAGGCACATTAAAGTGTTAGTTATTGAAAATGTTTTTGTTACTTATTTTTTTATTATCATGCTCATGGTCCCCATTTTTTTCCGATGGTGATAATGATTATGATTATTGGTATCATTGTTGTTGATTGTTTTTGTTTTCATAACAATTATCATCTTATCAATGATTCTAGTATTATCATTATTATTATTATTATTATCACCATTGTCATCATTGTCATTATTTTTATTACATTATTATCATTATCATTAATTTCATTATGATACTATTGCTACTGTTATTATTATAGTTATCATTATTGTCATTACTTCCATTGTTTTTATTGTTCTAGCATTAGTCCTTTCGTTACTATTATTTTGATAGTGTTTGTATAAATATCGATACTATTATCATTGGTATTATCATATCACATTAGTACCATCATTATCACAGAGGCAAATATAATGGACGATAGTTGCAATGGTTATATCACAGATATAATCATTCTAAGTATGGAATGACAGACTGTTGTATTCCTAGTAATTGCAACGATATTTTTAATATCCATGCTTTAATTGCAATGCTTTATTTTCATCCTTGCATATAATGTTAATATTATTACTATTTCTATCGCCATTCTAATATTATCATTACCGTTATCATAGATTGTCAGTGTGATGAAGAACAGCTTTCGAATCACCTTCATTGGCGTTGCTTTGTTCAGTATTCATATATCTGTTATCTATACCATCATAACAGTTTTGCATCTGTGAATTATATCCTCATTACTATCAGAATTTCCGTTATCACTCATGTTACTATAATTATCAGAAAAAAAAAATCTTTTTGGGTTTAATGATGTAGTATCCATAATCATATTTTTTATTGGAATCATTTCAATGTAGTTAGTTCTCATTAATCATTAGTACTACAAAGGTGTGATGCATATTAGGAATCTAATCATACAAGTACTAAGCCTATACCATTGATATATATATATATATATATATATATATATATATATATATATATATATATATATATATTAATTTCCAAATAGATATAATAAAATAGTTATCATATTGTTTAGCAACTACCAAAATGAAATACAGGCACAAATGTATAACATGTTTGCAATGATTGCACAGACTTCAATGTAAAGTAGAATATCTAATTACCCTCCATTTGAAATCAAAATACTAAAGTGAAAATCAAATTCCTCTTTTCTTATAATCCTACCAGACTATCAACTTTGGATCTTTAAAGCTTTAGAAAGCCTTTTCCCTTAGACCTTCCTCTGTAGGATAACACATGGTGTATACATCTGAGCGTCGGACACATCTGTTACTTGAGACGGCTTTCCCGCGGCTCGGTGAGAGAGGTCTCCCGGCGCCTTCTCCAGACCCAGTTGCTCTATTTCGTCCTTGGCTTCCTGGCTTAGGCTCAGACCCCAGCGGTCGTAGGTAAGGACTAGGTCGTAGCCCACGCTCTTGCTGAGGTTCTTGTACACATGGTCGATCTGCCGTTGACGATCTTGTGTCAAATAGTTGGCTTCTTCATCAGAAAGAGCTCGAGTTGTCCGATTAAGCTGACGGAACATTTCCCACCCTACTGGGAAGGCATGCTTGATCTCCATCAGGAACACCAACTGATCCCACACGTCTCCCTCGTCGAAGGTCATTCCATTGTCTACTTTATCAGCTGCTATGACGTAACTGTTCTGCTCTTCCAATCTGTCACTATCGAACAGCTGCTCCTGGATGTACAGCGAAAACAAGTTGACTGTTGATTCGCCACCATAAGCTCCTGACCAATATGGTCCTTGTTGGTAGTTGTGACCAAGTTCATGCCAACTTACCCAGTCATAGGGAGTGCGATTATCAGCCATGTTATAATACACACGCCAAAACATAGCCGGGAATCCAGCGTGGGCTGATCCAGCTGTGATCTGAGCATCGTTCACCAGCCATTGTTTACCGCGTGGTGGAGCTTCAGACTCATCAAAACCTGCAGCGTAATCTAGCATTCCCATAATTTCGTCATAACGAGACATCAATTCTTCAGGACTGGTTATTTCTCTTGCATCCTTTGTGGCAAGAACAACCACACACTTATCCGATTCCATTAACGTCTGTGGAGCATCTCTCGTTTTGATAGTTTCCCATTCTGCATTCGATGTCTGTCCATAGCGATAGTATGGCGCTTCGACCACGTTCGTGACATCAACATCAACTGTGAAATGTTCCCCTTCACTGAACATAAATATGATGTTACCTCCATACTGACTCCTGATCTCATTCACACCTGGCTTGACATCAAATACCTCAGACACTATGGGCATGCGGTCGTACTGTCCATTGATGACATTAGCAGAATTTGGTTGAAGCCAGTCAATGTGCGCACCAATGCGAACAGTGATCTGCAGTGCTTGTGCCTCTGATAAAGTTTCAGGCAGAATAACCTGACACACGTCTCCCACTGCTAGGTATAGGCCAGTGAGCTGCCAGTCCTTGGGAACTGTCATTCGGAAATCTCTGTCTTGTCCAAGTACAGATAGATCTAAAGTCACCTTCTTTGTAACTCTTGGTGTGCTAGCATCAACTGTTCCAGGAAAGGTAGCCACATCTCGAGGGTGAGGAAGAGGATCAGACTTTGAACTCAGTTCATTCAGGATTCCTCTAGCTATTTCCTGCTTGTATGTTGTCTCATCACTACCAGGGAATGGGTAGACTGCCGGTGGAGCTCCTTCTAGATTTGTTTTCAAGTCGGAGAATTTCCACCACTTTTAATTGAGTCCATCATGAGGAGAATACAACACAACTTTTGTTCTTGGAGATTCCCAGGGAACATCGAGAGCATCCGAGCCAATCCTGAATCTCTCAGATTCGTCCATGGACCAAATTGCAGTCGAATTACTACTATCTTCTAGTTTCACATCCCGAGTGCTGTAATCTGCACCAAGACAGTAAGAGCGATTCCCTGCCCACTGCCATGAGCCGCCGAAGGGGAACCAGCCCTCTTCCTTACTTCCACTACACTTCAGGAGTCCAACTTCAGCATCACTTGGCATAGAACCACGACGTACTGCGAGGCACGTAGTGGTACTCTGACTGATGAGATATTCTGGTTCTTTGGTTTCCACAGACTCAATCCACCATTTCTGGTTAAGGGCATCATGCATAGAATACAGTATGACTTGTGTCCTCGGCTCTGTCCATGGTACATCCAGAGCATCTGACCCCAATACTATTCTCTCAGACTCATCATAGACCCAGGAAGCGGATGAATTGCTAGTGTTCCCTAGACCTACGTTGTTTGTGCCAGAAATCGGCTCCAGACAGTAGGAGGAGTTTCCTCCCCATAGCCACTGGTCCCCAGACCTAGTCCACTGCTGTCCCTGGCTCCCATCATACGGGGCCATGCCGACCACGGCGTCATCAGGGCTAGATCCGCTCGTGACAGCCAAGCAAGTGTTGGTGCTCTGGTTCACGAGATACACGGTTTCTCCATCTTTGACGCCATACGTTATCGTCGGGTTGTCTGAACGGGAAGAGTAATATATGGTTAGGCATTTAAGCTTCTTACACTCAAGACAGAGAGAAGACACAGTATTTTATAGAATATCTCCCTACTGTGAAGCAATAGCACTCACATACCTGTCATGGTGACCTAGTTGCAGGTCTCGTCGGTCCCCAGTTCGAAAGTGTAAAGCGTTCGTTCGATGGAGAGCATTATATACTCCAATGAACCTTATCAGAATCATTGGATTGTGGAAGGTTACTTACGTATAGCAACTACTATCAGTGCTGATATCATTAGGTATTCTTAGATACTGATACCGCATAAGTTGCAATATAGTGACTATCAATGACAGTGAATGTGTGTATGTGTGCTTACACGCATACACACACACATATATATGCATATATATTTGTGTATGTATGTATATATATATACTTACATGCATATATATATGTATATATATATATGTATATATATATATATATATATATATATATATATATATATGAATATGCATATATATGTATATATGTATGTATATACATATGTATATATATTCATACAGACAAGCACACACATGTATACATGCACACTAACAGATATTTATGTATATATACATAGCTACACACACATATCCATAAATATATATGTATACATATACATATATATGTAATGTATGTATGAATATATATATATATATATATATATATATATATATATATATATACATATATATATATGCATATACACATGTATGTATATACATACATATATGCATTTATGCATATATATGTGTTATAGATAGATTGGTAGATAGATATACACATACGTATATATAACATATACATACAGAATATATCTAAATGCATGTAAGTATATGTAGATACATGCATACATACATACATACACACAGACACGCACATATGTGTATATATGTATATATATATATATATATATATATATATATATATATATATATATATATATATTGTATAAATGAGTGGAGAATGCATTGAGATGATAATATAAGCAAATAACAGACATTGTCATTTTGTAGCTTATTAGCTGAATATAGAGCATGTGAGTTATAAAGACTAAATCAGGTCTATATCTTATTTATGTATGTACATTGATTTTCTAGTCGTATTTGCCAAGGAGTGACACATGGTGTATAGTTACAACAATCAGACATGTTATTTGCCTCGGCTTTTCGTTGGGTCGGTGAGAGAGGTCCCTCAGCTTCTTCTTCAGACCCAGTTGCTCAATTTCATCCTTGGTTTTCCGAATTAGGCTTAGCATTATCCTCCGGCGCTTGTAAGTAAGGACCAGGTCGAAGCCCACGCTCTTGTTGAGATCTTGCACACATGCTCGATCTGCCATTGACGATCTTGTGTCAGATATTTGGGTTGATCGCCAGAGAGAGTTCGAGTTGTGCAGTTGAGCTGATGGAACATTTCCCACCCTAATGGAAAGGCATTTTATTCTCAGCCAAGTAAATCACCTCAAATAAACCACTGAAGACCCTTCATTTCCTTCGTACCTGCAATGATTGTTTTGAGACTTCCTCGTCCGACGGAGCCTATTAGCTCTGAGGCTTTTATATACCATTGGGCTGTTTTATTTTCCATGGTAGACAATGTGTGCCGTGTTGTAAGAAAACAACAAAGATAAATGCATTCTAAAACTACTCGATAGGATTTTTCCTCTCTTAATTTTCACTAGATGTGTGATAATAATGTAAAAATCGGGTGTTATCTGATAAAGATTTTTATATCATTGCCTCACGTCTCAGATTAATTTTCTTTCTGATATTGATTGTAATTATCAGCTACTCTAGTTGTTATCCTGAACATTTATCAAATTACGCATAACGCTAATAATGATTAATAATGATTCAATATCACGTTTAAGTTACATTGCTTTCAGCTTACGGGTGATGGCCATAGCTTTACTTTGCCATAATCTCATCAGCAAGTGAATTAAATATAGTGAGTAGTTAAGACGCAACTCTCCCTTGAAGTGAGACAAGCTTTCATGTCACAAAAGGCAATTGGCCTTTGCTACTATAGTCTGATGCGGATTTTCAAATGATATTTTCTCAGGTGATTTCAGGTTTTTAGATGAAATTGTGTATACGACGAAAGAGATGGTGTAGAACCGCTGAGATGTAGCATAACAAGTCACAGTGGAAACCCAGGAGTTCGAACCATTATTCCATATAATGTTAATATTCTTACTATTTCTATCGTCACTGCCGTTATGTTCTTATAGTATCATTACCGTTATCATAGATTGCCATTGGTGTTGTTTTTTTCTGTATTAATATATCTGTTGTGTACTATCATAATAGTTTTGCTATTTTGAATTCTATCCTCATTTCTATCAGAATTCTCATTATCACTACTGAAAATATATATATATTTTTTTTTTGGGGGGAGGGGGGATTAATGATGTAGAATCCACGTCATAATTTTAATTGGAATCACTTAAATGAAGTTAGTTATTAATCAATAATACTACAAAGGTGTGATGCATATCAGGAATCTGATCATCCAGTTACTATCATACAACAATGTAATCACTAAGTTTATACCATTAATATATATATATATATATAGATAGATAGATAGATAGATAGATAGATAGATA
>NC_091567.1:34754373-34766873 GCF_042767895.1 Penaeus vannamei
AAATAGCAGTTGTTGATTTTTTTCGCTTTTCATAACTATTATATGAAAAATAAAAGGGAGAAGCTTAATAATAATTGTCTATCATGTATCTGCATTCCGAAGTCTTGCGGAAATTGTCAACGTGTAACAATGTCTCACAGTACTCCTTTTCCTAACGGTTGGGTCCGGCTGATTTGGTGTTTCTCGGCGTAAATTGACCATTTTTTTTAATTCTCTAATAATAATAATAATAATAATAATAAAACATACAGCCATTCCGATTTCATATCTGGATAGAAAAATCTTTCAACTGATATGCGAAAGCCAATTTTTAAAAGACCTTTTTTTCTTATTTATTTATTCATTTGTTTACGAAGGCGACATTTTCAACACCCTAAAAGTGTCTGTTGAAAATATGCGTGAAAATGTGAAGTACCATAATATCGCGATTTTTTTCCTCTTCATTTCCTCTTCTATTTTCCATTATAGATACCAAATCATGTAGGAAATACTTGTATATGACATAATTAATTATTATTTACCTTTATTGTTGCAATAATGGGGTTTTACAACATATAATACTGGTCGGAAAAATGATCGTTCTCAAGACCACCGAATATCACAGTCTACCCTTTCCGAGCGCGAGAAGCGGCGTCGTGCACGTGCTCTTTCACCCGAGGGTCCGAAGTGTTTAACTCTACGGGGTGAAGCATCCAACTTTCACACACACACTTCCGTGAAATAACGATATACAAGTACAAAGCGGTGTAAAAATTTGTACATAAGGTATATATGGATATACAGATCACTTCCGTGTATTTTGTTTATTCATATTATTCCGTTTTTTGTTGATTGTTTGTTTGTTGTTTTTTCTTTGTGCTGTGATATTTCAGAAAGTTATGAACACATTTTAAGATTTTTACCAGAGGTGTGTTTTATCCTAACCATGACACTGTGGTGGTTATGTTGACCATGGTTCGGATCCAGATTTTTTTTTCAAATTCAAAAAGTTATGAACAGATTTTGATAAAAATAAAAGAAAAAAAAAGAGAGAGAGAGAGAGAGAGATACGTGGTTTGTCTTAGTCTAACTTTGTGAATCAGTTAATGAAAGACGACATACTATAATTGCGGTGATAATAAAAAAAATAACAAATTAAGACAAATGAATTAGATAGCATGCAATAATTAAGATAACAATAGTAAAAATTAAAAATAGTAAAAATCGAGTGTTATCTGCTAAGGGTTTTTATATCATTACCTATTGTCTCAAATTCATTTCCTTTCTGATATTGGTTGTGGTTATCAGTTATTCTAGTCGCTATCCTGAAAATTAATCCATTTTCTCATAACGTTAATAACGTTTCAGTTACATTGCATTTCGTCTTACAGATAATCGCCATAGCTTTCCTTTGCTATAAACTTTGATAAGACTCATCAGGAAGTGAGTTCAATATAGTGAGTAGTTTAGACGGAACTCTCCCTTGAAACGAGCCCGACCAAATAAGAATCCCAGAAAAAAAAATTCATGTCACAATAGGTGATTGGTCATTGCTACTATAATCTGATGCTGTTTTTCAACTGATATTTTCTCAGGTGATTTCAGGTCTTTGGACTAATTTATGTTGGCAACGAAAGAGATGGAGATGATTTCAGGTTTTTAGATGGAATTTGTTATACAGACGGCGCCAGAGACGGAATAGAACCGCTTAGATGCAGCATAACAAGTTTACAGTGGAAGCCTAACGGTTCGACCTAAAAAACGGTGATGATTCGGCAATAGACAGAAAGGTTAAAGGTGGGTTAGGTTTTGGATTGATGGACAGAAAGAGAAAAATGAAAGAATGATGGACAGAAAGAAATAAAAACGAATGGATGAATAAAGGATTGAGGCATAGAAAAAAACACATTAAAGTGTTGGTATTATGATTTTCTTATTTATATTTTATTGTTATTATTATTGTTATTAATATCATTATGATTAGTATTCCCATTATTCCGATGGTGATAATGATTATGATGCTTATTAATATTATTGTTATTTTTTATGATAATTATTATTTTATCATTGCCTCTATCATTATCATTATTATTATGACTATTGTTATCGTCATCGTTGTCGTTATTATTACCATTATTATCATTATCATTAATGTTATTATATTATTATTGCTACTATTATTATTATTATGGTTATCATTATTGTCTTTACTTCCATTGTATTTATTGTTCTAGCATTACTCCTTTCGATACTATCATTTTGATAGTATTTATATGAATATCAACATTATTATTATCTTTAGAATTATCCTATTCATCACATTAGTACCATCATTACCACAGAGGCAAGTATAATGGACGATAGTTGCAATGGTTATATTACAGATGTAATTATTCCAAGTGTGGAATGACAGACTATTGTATTCTTAGTAGCTGCAATGATAGTTTTAATAACAATGCTTTATTCTCATCATTACATAGAATGTTAATATTCTTAGTATTTATATCGTTATTGCTGTTATCAATTTGCATACTAACATTACTGTTATCATTGATTGTCAGTGTGATGAAAAGCTTTCTAATCACCTCGATTGGTGTTATTTTTTCATCATTAATATATCTGTTATCTATACCATTATAACAGTTTTGCAGCTGTGAATTCTATCCTCATTAATATCAGAATTTGCTTTATCACTACTGTATATGTATTTATCAAACAGAATTCTTTTGAGGTTTAATGATGTAGCCTCCACAATGTGATATTTTTTTATTGGAATAGCTTAAATGCAGTTAGTTCTCATTAATCATTAATACCACAAACGTGTGATGCATATTAGGAATCTAATAATACAATCAATATGCAACGATAATATAATCACTTAGCCTATACCCTTTATATATATCTTAATTCCCAAGTACATATAGTAAAATCATGCATTATTATATTGTTTAGCAACTATCAAAATGATATACAATCACAAATGCATAACATGTTCGCTATGATTGCAGAGCTTAAATGTAAAGTAGAATATCTAATTACCCTCCATTTGAAATCAAAATACTAAAGTGAAAATCAAGTTCTTTTTTTTTATCTTCATCATCAGACTTCAACCTATCAACTTTGGGTCTTTAGAAAAAAGCCTTTTCCGTTAGACCTTCTTCTGTAGGATAACACATGGTGTATACATCTGAGCGTCGGACACATCTGTTACTTGAGACGGCTTTCCCGCGGCTCGGTGAGAGAGGTCTCCCGGCGCCTTCTCCAGACCCAGTTGCTCCATTTCGTCCTTGGCTTCCTGGCTTAGGCTCAGACCCCAGCGCTCGTAGGTAAGGATTAAGTCGTAGCCCACGCTCTTGCTGAGGGTCTTGTACACATGGTCGATTTGCCGTTGATGATCTTGTGTCAGATATTTGGCCTCGTCGTCAGAAAGAGCTCGAGTTGTACGGTTGAGTTGACGGAACATTTCCCACCCTAATGGAAAGGCATGCTTGATCTCCATCAGGAACACCAGCTTATCCCACACGTCTCCCTCATCGAAGGTCATTCCATTGTCTACTTTATCAGCTGCTGTGACATAGCTGTTCTGCTCTTCCAATCTGTCTCTATCGAACAGCTGCTCCTGAATGTACAGCGAAAATAAGTTGACTGTTGATTCGCTACCATAAGCTCCTGACCAGTATGATCTTTGTTGGTAATTGTGTCCAAGTTCATGCCAACTTACCCAGTTATATGGGATCCAATTTTCAGCCATGTTATAATGCACACGCCCCAACACAATTGGGAATCCGGCGTGGGCTGATCCAGCTGTGGGTTCAGCATCGTTCACCAGCCACTGTTTGCCGCGAGGAGGATCTTCCGACTCATCAAAACCTGCAGCGTAATTTAGCATTCCCATAATTTCGTCATAACGAGACATCAGTTCGTCAGGACTGGTTATTTCTCTTGCATCCTCTGTGGCAAGAACAACCACACATTTATCCGATTCCATTATCGTCAGTGGAGCATCTCTCATTTTGATAGTTTCCCATTCTGCATTCGATGTCTGTCCATAGCGATAGTATGGCGCTTCGACCACGTTCGTGACATCAACATCGACTGTGAAATGTTCCCCTTCATTGAACATAAATATGATGTTCCCTCCATACTGACTCCTGATCTCATTCACACCTGGCTTGACATCAAATGCCTCGGACACTACGGGCATGCGTCTGTACTGTCCATTTATGATATTAGAAGATGTTGGCCTCAGCTTGTCAGTGTGTGCACCAATGCGAACAGTGATCTGCAGTGCTTGTGCCTCTGATAAAGTTTCAGGCAGAATAACCTGACACACATCTCCTGCTGCTAGGTACAGGTCAGTGAGCTGCCAGTCCCAGGGAACTGTCATTCGGAAATCTCTGTCTTGTCCAAGTACAGATAGATCTAGAGTCACCTTCTTTGTAACTCTTGGTGTGTTAGCATCAACTGTTCCAGGAAAGGTAGCCACATCTCGAGGGTGAGGAAGAGGATCAGACTTTGAACTCAGCTCATTCACGATTCCCCTATATATTTCCTGCTTGTATGTTGTTTCATCACTACCAGGGAATGGGTAGACTGCCGGTGGAGCTCCTTCTAGATTTGTTTTCAAGTCGGAGAATTTCCACCACTTTTGATTGAGTCCATCGTGAGGAGAATACAACCAAACTTCTGTTCTTGGATTTCTCTTGGGAACATCGAGAGCATATGAGCCAATCCTGAATCTCTCAGCTTCGTCCCAGGTCCAAATTGCAGTCGAATTACTACTATCTTCTAGTTTCACATCCCGAGTGCTGTAATCTGGACCAAGGCAGTAAGAGCGATTCCCTGCCCACTGCCATGAGCCGCCGAAGGGGAACCATCCCTCTTCCTTACTTCCACTACAATTCAGGAGTCCAACTTCAGCATCACTTGGCATAGAACCGCTGCGTACTGCGAGACATGTACTGGTAACCTGACTGATGAGATATTCTGGTTCTTTGGTTTCCAAAGACTCAAACCACCATTTCTGGTTAAGACCATTGTGCAGAGGATTCAATGTGACTTGTGTCTTCGGCCCTGTACCTGGTATATCCAGAGCATCTGACCCCAACACTATTCTCTCAGACTCATCATAGACCCAGGAAGCTGATGAATTGTTAGTATTTCCTAGACCTACGTTGTTTGTGCCAGAAATCGGCTCCAGACAGTATGAGGAGTTTCCTCCCCATAGCCACTGGTCCCCAGACCTAGTCCACTGCTGTCCCTGGCTCCCATCATACGGGGCCATGCCGACCACGGCGTCATCAGGGCTTGATCCGCTCGTGACAGCCAAGCAAGTGTTGGTGCTCTGGTTCACGAGATACACGGTTTCCCCATCTTTGACGCCATACTTTATCGTCGGATTGTCTGAACGGGAAGAGTAATATATTGTTAGGCATTTCCGCTTCTTACACTCAAGACAGAGAAGATTATCGGGAAATTAATGAGCCCTTTTACAGCAGGGAAAAGTAAAATACAGTATTTTATAGAATATCTCCCTATTGTGAAGCAATAGCACACACATACCTGTCATGGTGACCTAGTTGCAGGTCTCGTCGGTCCCCAGTCCGATGAAAGACCAAACTTTTTTGAAAGTGTAAAGCGTTCGTTCGATGAAGAGCATTATATACTCCAATGAACCTTATCAGAATCACTGGATTGTGGAAAGTTACTTACGTATAGCAACTACTATCAGTGCTATCATTAGGTATTCTTAGAAATTGATACCCCATAAGTTGCAATACAGTGACTATTAGTGATAGTGAATATGTGTATGTATGAATACAAGCACACACACACACATATTCATATATATATGTGTGTGTATCATATATATATATATATATATATATATATATATATATATATATATATATATATATATATATATATCATATAATATATTCATGTACGTGTGTATGTATATATATAAATTTAAATATATATATAGATATATAGATATAGATATATATGTTTGTGTGTGTGTGTGTGTGTACATGTGTATATATATGGATATATATGCTTATATGTATGCATACACGTACATGTATATTCATACATACATTATATATATATATATATATATATATATATATATATATATATGTGTGTGTGTGTGTGTGTGTGTGTGTGTGTGTGTGTGTGTGTGTGTGTGTGTGTGTGTGTGTGCATATTTATATTATATAGAATTATATGTATGTATGTATGTATATATGTACATATTTATATTATATATATTTATATATATATGTATGTCGATATCGTTATTTATTCGACATTTTAAAAGATGCGATGTTTCTGATTTCAAAGATGTAGGTCCGTTACTGAAACATTTGTTTATATATTTTCAAATATCTAAAGGCATATCAATATAGGAAAGTTTAATGTTATAACAAATAAGAGTAAATTATAATAATCATTAATAAATGGTTTGTTTAAATATTAATTAATATGAGGGAAAGCAATGAGTTCGTTATTTTAATGATTTCTCGTCTTATGAGTCCTGGCCTTCCCTATGCAAACAGGTAAGATGAGTGCTGGTATTTTAAGTCATGTTTTACCCTGATATTATAAATCATAGTTCTTGATAACATTATTAATGTAGCTGTTAAATCCGTTTCTATCAACTTATGATATTAAGACGAGTCCTGGCCTTCCCTATGTAAACAGAGAGAGGAGAAATGGAGAAAGGGCCGGAACAGCATGCCATAATGCCTTGTAGCCCGGGGGAAATAAGGCTAGTTATTTCATTATTTTTAGTGGCCATGGATATAGTAACAGAAGTAGTCGCAAGTGACAGTTCCAGTGGGTATCATTGGACAGATAATGGAATTAGTTATTAGGGCAAAGAGTAAGAGAGGAAAATTATATAAATGAAAGGAAGGGAAATGATTGGCTAATGGCCTAGGTAAAATCCTGGAAAGAACACTGTTAGACTGGGTGTGAGGGTCTCGATTCTGTCTCACATAAATGTTTATTATGTTTATTAAAATGTCATTGATTCATAATTAGTTGGAAAAGGGAGGGTATATAGAATTAACCTTCGATATGAATTGAATTATTTGAGAATATTTGTTATTTTAATAATTTTGAGTACTGCTAAGACTTACAGAATAATATGCCATTTGTTCATTGTTTCTTTATTAAATAAAATATTAAGGGTTATAAATGTATCTAATATATTTGGCAAACAAAAGAGGAATGAATTCATTCCCACACCCACGAGCCTTAAAGACCGTTAGGTTATGCAACCACAGATATTTAGCGGCATATTAAATAAAGCATTAATATCCGTTGACTTGGTAATGTGTCCCAACTGCCCCAAACTTCTAGAAACTCGTCGAAGAATAAAATAGTATAAATATATATATATATATATATATATATATATATATATATATATATATATATATATATATATATATATACATGTATACTGATGAATACGTGTATGTATGAATATGTATGTATATATTTATAAATATATATATTTATATATATATATATATATATATATACACATACACACAATCTATATATAGACTAACAAATATTTGTTTATATATATACATATTTACACCCACATATCCATCCATATATATATATATATATATATATATATATATATATATATATACATGTGTGTGTGTGTGTGTGTGTGTGTGTGTGTGTGTGTGTGTGTGTGTGTGTGTGTGTGTGTGTGTGTGTGTGTGTGTGTCTGTGTATATGTGTGTGTATGTGTGTGTGTGTGTGTGTGTGTGTGTGTGTGTGTTCATATATATATGCAAATACATATGTATATATATATATATATATATATATATATATATATATATATATACATACATACATATATATATGTATGTATTTATGAATATATATATATATATATATATATATATATATATATATATATATACACGCTGGTATGTATATACATAATACATATATACATATATATTCATATATGTGTGTGTATGTATATATGTGTGTTATCTATATAGATATAGATATGAATATAGATATACGCACACACACACACGTACATATATTGTATTATAAAAATATATGCATGTAAGTATATGTTTATACATACATATATACACACAAACACACACACACATGTATATGTGTATATGTGTATATATATATATATATATATATATATATATATATATTGTATAGGTGAGTGGAGAATTCAAAGAGAAAATAATATAAGCAAATAACATCATTCTGAAGCTATTACCAGAATATAGGGCATGTGCGTCAAAAAGATTAAAGCAGGTCTATATCCCATCCATGTATGTACATTGATTTGTGTATGCCAAAATTTCCTAGTTGTACATGTCGGAGTGACACATGGTGTACAAATACAAGTGTACAAATCTGTTATTTGACACGGCTTTTCGTTGGGTCGGTGAGAGAGGTCCCCCAGCTTCTTCAGACCCAGTTGCTCAAATTTCATCCTTGGCTTCCTGGCTTAGGCTTAGCATTAAACTCCAGCGCTTGCCTCTTGTACACAAGGTCGATCTGCCATTGACGATCTCGTGTCAGATATTTGGCTTTTTCCTCAGAGGGAGCTCGAGTTGTGCAACTGAGCTGATGGAACATTTCTCACTCTAATGGGAGGGCATGCTTGATCTCCATCAGGAACACCAGCTGATCCCACACGTCTCCCTTTTCCGAAGGTCATTCCATTATCCACTTTATCAGCTTTTCTGTTTTTTCCAATCTGTCACTATCGAACAGCTTCTCCACAATGCACAGCCAAAGTTCACTGCAGATTCAACACCGTAAACTCCAGCCCAGTATTCGGTAGAATACTGGGCTGGAGCGTTTAAAGTATTCGGTAGAAACATTTGGGGAATTAGGCTGAAGCCAGTCATTGTGTGTCCCAATCCGAACAGTGATCTGCAGTGCTTGTGCCTCTGATAAAGTTTCAGGCAGAATAACCTGACGCACGACTCCTTCTGATAGGGAACTGTCACTTGGAAATCTCTAACTTGCCCAAGAGCAGATAGATCTAGTCACCTTTTTCGTGACTCTTGGCGTGCTAGTGTCAATTGTACCAGGGAAAGTAACCACATCCCGAGGATAGAGAGGTTCTGACTTTGAACCCAGCTCATTTAAGAGTCCACGCGCTAATTCCTGCTTGTACCTCGTCTCATTTCTACCAGAGAATGGGAAGATAGCCGGCTTAGCTCCTAGGCCTGCCTTTTAACTCAGAAAACTTCCACCATTTTGGGGAAGTCCATCAATAGGGTGATACAAAATTACTGTTGTCCTAGGTTCTGGCCGAGGCACGTCCATAGTATCAGCGCTAATCCTAAACCCTTCAGTACTATCTATGTACCAGGATGCTGTAGAACTAGCGGTGTCCATTATCTTGAAAGACCATATGTTGTTTTTAAATTAACAAATGTGTATATATATGTAAATAGCCAGGAAAGCAAAGTCACACTGGGTAGACCATAATTTGCTTAATTTATGGCTTTTTACATCTTTATTGCATCATTTGTTTCAAAAGTTTTAACTATGAAATAAGTACTTCAAAAAAGCATTTAATTCTGAGCCAAGCAGATCACCTCAAATAAACCACTGAAGACCCTTCATTTCCTTCGTACCTGCCATGATTCTTCTGAGACTTCCTCGTTCGACGGAGCCTATTAGCTACGAGGCTTTTATATACCATTGGGCTGTTTTATTTTCCAAGGTACACTGAATGTACGCTGTGTTGATAAGGAGAATGTAACAAATAAATGCATTCTAAAACTCTACACGATAGGGTTTTCCTCTCGTGATATTTACTAGATGTGTAACTATGTAAAAATCGAGTGTTATCTGCTAAGGGTTTTTATATAATTACCTATTGTCTCAAATTCATTTCCTTTCTGATAATGGTTGTGGTTATCAGTTATTCTAGTTGTTATCCTGAACATAAATCCATTTTCTAATAACGCTAATAATAATTAACAGCACTTCAATATCACGTTTCAGTTACATTGCATTTCGTCTTACATGTGATGGCCGTTTTACTTTGCTATAATCTCTTGAAAAATACTTATCAGGAAGTGAATTGAATATGGTGTTTAGAAGTGAGCCTGACCAAATAAGAATCCCACAAAACGGAAGAAGCTTTCATGTCACAAAAGGCGATTGGCCTTTGCTACTATAATCTGTATGTGTGTGCTTGTATGTGTGTGTGTGTGTGCTTGTATGTGTGTGTGTATGTGCTTGTATGTATGTGTGTGTGTGCTTGTATGTGTGTGTGTGTGTGCTTGTATTCACACATACATATTCATTATACAACTTATCCGGTATCAATTTCTAAGAATACCTGATGATATCAGCACTAATATTAATTGCTATACGTAAGTAACCTTCAACAATCCAATGATTCTGATAAGGTTCATTGGAATATATAATGCTCTCCATCGAACGAACGCTTTACACTTTCGAAAAGGTTTGGTCTTTCATCGGACTGGGGACCGACGAGACCTGCAACTAGGTCACCATGACAGGTATGTGATTGCTTTTGCTTCACATTAAGGAGATGAAGTCTATGAAATACTGTATGTCTTTACTTCTCCTTACTGCAAAAGGGCTCAATAATTTCCCAATAATCTTCTATATGTCTTGAGTAGAAGCTTAAATGCCTAACCATATATTATTCTTCCCGTTCAGACAACCCGACGATAACGTATGGCGTCAAAGATGGGGAAACCGTGTATCTCGTGAACCAGAGCACCAACACTTGCTTCGCTGTCACGAGCGGATCAAGTCCTGATGACGCCGTGGTCGGCATGGCCCCCGTATGATGGGAGCCAGGGACAGCAGTGGATTAGGTCTGGGGACCAGTGGCTATGGGGAGGAAACTCCTCCTACTGTCTGGAGCCGATTTCTGGCACAAACAACGTAGGTCTAGGGAACACTAGCAATTCATCAGCTTCCTGGGTCTATGATGAGTCTGAGAGAATAGTGTTGGGGTCAGATGCTCTGGATGTACCATGGACAGAGCCGAGGACACAAGTCATACTGTATCCTATGTATGATGGCCTTCACCAGAAATGGTGGTTTGAGTCTGTGGAAACCAAAGAACCAGAATATCTCATCAGTCAGAGTACCACTACATGCCTCGCAGTACGCAGTGGTTCCATGCCAAGTGATGCTGAAGTTGGACTCCTGAATTGTAGTGGAAGCAAGGAAGACGGCTGGTTCCCCTTCGGCGGCTCATGGCAGTGGGCAGGGAATCGCTCTTACTGCCTTGGTGCAGATTACAGCACTCGGGATGTGAAACTAGAAGATAGTAGTAATTCGACTGCAATTTGGACCTGGGACGAAGCTGAGAGATTCAGGATTGGCTCATATGCTCTTGATGTTCCTTGGGAAGATCCAAGAACAAAAGTTTGGTTGTATTCTCCCTACGATGGACCCAACCAAAAGTGGTGGAAATTCTCCGACTTGAAAACAATTCCAGAAGGAGCTCCACCGGCAGTCTACCCATTCCCTGGTAGTGATGAAACAACATACAAGCAGGAAATAGCTAGAGGAATCATAAATGATATGAGTTCAAAGTCTGATCCTCTTCCATACCCTTGAGACGTGGCTACCTTTCCTGGAACAGTTGATGCTAGCACACCAAGAGTTACAAAGAAGGTGACTCTAGATCTGTCTGTACTTGGACAAGACAGAGATTTCCGAATGAGAGTTCCCTGGGACTGGTAGCTCACGGACCTGTACCTAGCAGCGGGAGACGTATGTCAGGTTATTCTGCCTGAAACTTTATCAGAGGCACAAGCACTGCAGATCACTGTTCGCATTGGTGCACAAACTGACTGGATTCAACCAAAGTCTTCTAATGTCATCAATTTGCATTACAGACGCATGCCCATAGTGTCTGAGGCATTCGATGTCAAGCCAGGTGTGAATGAGATCAGGAGTCAGTATGGAGGCAGCATCATATTTGTGTTCAGTGAAGGGGAACATTTCACAGTTGATGTTGATGTCACGAACGTGGTCGAAGCGCCATACTATCGCTATGGACAGACATCGAATGCAGAATGGGAAATTAACAAAATGAGAGATGCTCCACAGACGATAATGGAATCGGATAAATGTGTGGTTGTTGTTGCCACAAAGGATGCAAGAAAACTAACCAATCCTGACAAACTGATGTCGCGTTATGAAGAAATTATGGGGATGGTAAATTATGCTGCAGGTTTTGACGAGTCCGAAGATCCGCCACGTGGTAAACAGTGGCTGGTGAACGATGCTCTTATCAGTGTTGGATCAGCCCACTCCGGATTTCCACTTATGTTTTGGCGTGTGTATTATAACATGGCTGATAATCGCACTCCCTATGACTGGGTAAGTTGGCATGAACTTGGTCACAACTACCAACAAGGACCATACTGGTCATATGCTTATGGTAGCGAATCAACAGTCAACTTGTTTTCGCTGTACATTCAGGAGCAGCTGTTCGATAG
>NC_091567.1:34771873-34774373 GCF_042767895.1 Penaeus vannamei
TCCAGATTTGACCCGACTTGGGTTAAGACCGAGGAGCACGGTCTCTTGACCTCTCCACCAATGGGCGTTTGCCTTTCAACTGCTGTTCGGCTAGGTCTACTTTCTGCCAATGGGCCGTCGCCACGTGAAGTTAGGAAACTGAAGACGCACGGCCAACGAGGAGGCTAACAGACTGCACGGCTGCAATCTTAGCAATATGCACTAAAGGAATATCTTTCTACTCCTATATCGTTTCACTGGTAGAAGCGAGGGAACTAGCGGTCAACTCTAAGTATTTATTCTTGAAAACACAATATATGAGAGATACATAGACAACTAAATATTGTCTATTTATCCATACGTTGATTTTTAAGATCATTCATTCTATTCACTCAATTATTTCATTTCGGAAAGATCTATTCGTAAAAAAGTGTGAGAAGTGAAAATATACTGACATAGACTGACTAATAAACAATCAACTGGATTGATTAAAACAACAAAATTTTGAGAATAGATATCACTGTAGAAAGGTATATGTAGGTATTTCCAGGTAATATGTCTTATCTTACTGGTAGGTATTGCCAGGTGTTATGCCATTATCTACGGTGGATATGATAACCCCCCTCCCACTCAGTAGAAAATAATTATCAAATCAGACTACTTCTCATTTTTTTGCTACTGACGAGTGATAAACAGCTTTTGATATGTGTGTACAGGACAGATTTTCCCAAAAGCAAGCGCCTTCCCTATGCTTGCAGTAACACAATTCAGTTTAAGTAACTGCAATATATATTCAAGATGATAATTATGTAAGGAAAAAGCAATGAACGCAGTAGGTTTATTTACACGCTTTTGAATAGATAACAATGGTTCTGCGAAATCACATTTGTACGTGAAACATTCTTAACTAAGTCCTTCGTTATCTCAAAATAAGCCTCATCCAAGGACATGGGTCAGAAATTGGGATTATACTGAGAAAGTATCTCTTGGATATCCCTGCTGGCTTGTTTGTATTTTGTGAAATCATCTGGTTTAACAATTACAAGATCAGGACACAATTTTTTGCCAATGAAGCCTGGCATGGCAGCTCGAACTCGGAAAAAATAGACATACTTCTCTGCACTGCACTTCAGTTTGTTTCTCCTGACCTCTTAAGGCCTAGTCTCTTGATTACTTCGCATTAGGCCTCGCTTAAAGATAACACCTTTCTGCAGGCCAAATGTTCTTTTTTCAGGGGGAAAGAATGTGAGTGGGGTGAGGGGAGGGAAGGTGAAGGAGTGGGGGAGAGAGAAGGTGAAGGATTGGGGGAGAGAAGGCGTAATACACTGACATTTGTCAGTGTATTACGCCAGTGATCAACTTGTGTGTGTGTGTGTGTGGGATGGAAGGGTGGGGGGATTTGTAAGGTTGTGAGTGTGTTTGTGTGGTGGGAGTGTTTGAGTGTGTATTTGACAGATAAACAGGTAAGATGAAGAGAGAGAGAGACAAAGACAGGCTAATAAACACAGATAGAGAGGCAGACAGACAAACAGAGGCAGAGGAGAGAGAGGGAGAGGGATAGAGACAGACAGAGGAGAGATAGGAGGAGTAAAGGAAAAGCATAAATAAGTCTCATGATCTTACAGAGAGATCCCCCGGGGCTTTCTTTAACTCCAGTTGCTGGATCTCGTCGTGTGCTTCCTGGCTGATGTCGATGCCCCATCTTTTGTACGTCAAGATCAGGTCTCGACCTATTCGCTTACTCAGCACCTTGTAGACATAATCAAATTGATGCTGACTATCTGACACTATGTGCTGAGCCTCCTCCTCTCTTAGGGCGCGAGTGGTTCGATTCAGGTGGCGGAACATTTCCCACCCTGGCTCGGGGAAGGCGTGCTTGATTTCCATCAGGAACACCAGCTTCTGCCAGCAGTCAGCCTCCTCGAATTTCATGCCTTCATCTACTGCCTTCGCCGCCTTAAGATAGTCATTTTGCTTCTTCAAACGGTTTCCTGTGTTTAGCTCTTCCTCTACAAACACGGAAAACAGGTTGACAGTAGATTCGCTGCCGTAGACGTTAGACCAATAGGGTCCCTGTTGATAGTTGTGACCCATTTCGTGGCTGATGACCCAGTGGTGGGGCGTATCGAGGGAGGTTAGGTCATAATATTGCCGATCAAACATCACTGGGAACCCTGCGTGCGCGCTGCCACAGGAGATCTGGACGTCCTCGACCAGCCAGTATTTACCTCTTGGTGGGGGGTCTGTGTCTCCGAAGCCACAGAGGTCATCCATCTTCTCCATGACGCGGTCGTATCTCTGCATAAGCTTCTGAGGGTCGGTGATTTTGCTGGCTGCTGTCGTAGGGATGACGAAGACGAAGCGGCCGCTTTCCAAAACAGAACTGGGTGCATGCAGGTACTTAGACCTGTTCCATATTTTATCGGAGGTCGTGCCAAGTCTATAATACGGAGCTGCTATGACATTTTGCACTTCAACTTTGGTCACAAAATTGTCCCCTTCCTCAAACATAAAAATCAGG
>NC_091567.1:34786873-34791873 GCF_042767895.1 Penaeus vannamei
AAAGAATAAGGATCAAGATCAGGTATGAAATGTTTAAAATGTATATGATCTAAATAGAAGTTTTAACCAAAACTGTAATTGCTTATACTAACATATGTTTTTCACGTGTTCTTGTACAATACATTTTTATGGTGTATTTCTTGAATCTCATTAACATTGTCTGTGGTTTTTACTTAACAGGGGTTCTCTTTAGTTTATGTATTATTAGGGATTTTATAAGACTTTTACTCCAAGAGTTACATATATTCAGACCCTGAGAGTTAAGTGATAAGAAATTCTAATACTCACAAATGTATAGATACCTTTATATATGTTATAAGACTATGTGTTGTTTGAAGTCTTAGTGTTCTGTAATGTTGAAAACCTTTATCATCAGATGGATGAGATGTGCAATGAGCTTCATGTTCTAAGTGTGACTGATGAAACACCAGTAGTCCGGGTGGATCCTATCGTGAAGGATGTGAGGCCGTACCTAGTGTGCGGCATTCTTCAAAAGTTAGATCTGAGTGGAGAAAACTTCAAGAAATTCATCTCTCTGCAGGTAAGGTTTTGTTACATAGTTGTATAGTTTTGTGTAGAGGTATAATTTTTTTTTTTTAATCTCTTATTCCTTACAAAATTATTGAGTTGGGATGACCATTTTCTACCTTTTTCTTTTTTCTTTTCTTTTCCTTTTTTTTCTTATCTCTAATTTTCTTGTTTTCTTTAATTTTTGTGAAGAACTATCATTCTTTATAATTTTGCTAAAATTATGGAGAATTAACCAGTTTCTGCTTCCTACTTTTTCTTCAATCCCCAATTCATTTTTTTGTGTATTTGGTA
Organism: Penaeus vannamei; assembly: GCF_042767895.1. Classification (NCBI taxonomy): domain Eukaryota; kingdom Metazoa; phylum Arthropoda; class Malacostraca; order Decapoda; family Penaeidae; genus Penaeus; species Penaeus vannamei. The sequence continues at coordinate 34,787,696 of NC_091567.1, forward strand.
TTCTCCTTTGAGGTTATTCTGTAACTTTCTGTTATTGGACTTTGCCTTGTTATGCTTTTCTGTCACGTCACCAAAAATAGTCGTGCAACAAATAGTTAAAAAACAAACCAAATATGATAAGGAAAACTGACCATAACTTGATGCAATCATCAGACAAAGCTGCATGAAGGGATCTGTGAGAAGAGGCTTGCTGCAACTATTGCAACACATGATCTTGCAAAGATCAAAGGTCCTCTGAAGTACACTGCACGTGATCCCAATGAGATTCTCATCCATCCACTGATAAGGGGCAAGGAGGTCACTGCCAAGGCTTTGCATGGGGCATTGCAACATGAGGCAGAAGCACAGAGAAAACACATGAAGAAGAACATGACCACTGGACTTCATAAGTAAGTCTACTGCTGTGTGATATTTCTCTTACTTTTTTGTAGACATGAAACAATAATGTATATATGTATACACCTGTGTACATAGAAATAGCAATATCTATAGCAAAGCTTGTTAATGTGTGAATTATTCAAGATATAATGGATGTGATCAAGAATGTTTACTGAAATATATTGTTTCAGGTACCTTCACATAGTTGAACCATGGAATGTGTGGCCTTGCATTGAAGATTCTGCTGGGACAGTTGTGTCTTTACCACCCATCACAAATGCAGATAACACAAAGGTTATCATTCAGGTTTTCTTTGTCCTATTTATATATTTACAGACATATGCACACATTTATATATGGCTTTATATGCCACAGGAGTGACAGATAATTATTTTTTTTTTCTTTTTACAGATTACTGAGGAAACAACAGATGTGTTCATAGAAGTGACAAGCAGCAAAACACTGGCAAAAGCAAAAGAGGTTCTTGATACTCTTCTTCTGACTATAATGCAGAACAATCTTTGCCCAGAGAGGAATGAAGCAGATAAAACAGTCATGACAGTTCAGCAGGTTAGGGTAGAAGATGAAGACGGAAAGCTTCGGGTGTTGTATCCATCTCGTACGGACCTAATATATGAAAATGTGAGGATTAGGGTAGTTATGCCTGAGAAATAACTTTCTTATAAGTGGTATGTGCCTGTTTGGAATTGTGATATTTTGGGTATGTATTGTTCAGATACCCATTAATTATTAAAATCATTGTGTTGAATATACAGGTGTGATTTCTCTTTCTGATATTCAGAAGCATTTTCAGCCAGATGAATTAATTCATCCAGTCATTCAATTGATTTGCTGAATCCTGTCATTCACTGAAGTGCTGATGAAATTAGTCTCAAAGTGATAATATTTATATTATATCTATGAAACATTAGGATTCAGATTAATTAAGGCCAAAGAAAAAAATCTTTTTTATATTTTCTTTCACAGAATCTTTTATGTTCAATCACACAGTGTTCTTGAAAAAATAGCATTCTTTTGTAAGTCATGGTCATACATAAACAAATGGATATCAGAACAATGGCAACTCTCATATTAACCACAACACCATTATTCAGATATATTTCCATTATATAAGTGCATTAACCCTTGTGAAAATAATTAAAAAATAAGAAATGTATGTTTCTATATAAAACATGTACATGTACTCAGTAAAAATTAAGTTCTTATTAGGTAACATTAGTGGATGCACTAAACTGAACTCAGTAAGATTATGGTAAAATAATAGATGTTGAAGATATAGATTGCATTTTGGAGGAAATCACACAAAGAGTCACTCCTGCACATTTTAACAGTCTAGGCTGAAAAGGATGGGAGAGTGCGGCATTTCATATTACCCATAAGTTAAGGAGATTTAAGTCAGGAAAGGAGATTTCTTCATACTGAGTTTTAAATCTGCATCAGAGTTGTACTCATTAATGCCATCCACCCATTTATCTTAATGGTGCTCAAGTTATAATTATACCTTACAAAGGGAAGGGGATATTTGAAAGTAAATTGAAGCAAAAACCAGTACATATTAAAATTTGAATAAAAGAAAAGGAGTACATAAGAAGCTTTTGTAAAAAAAAATGCAATATTAGATTAGTTACAGCTAATAAGAACCTATATGAAATTGAGAATTATAAAGATCTTCAAGCTGAAAAGTCATCTTCTATGTGCATACAAGAAACAGTGCTCAAAGTAGACTCAGTTCCATAACCATGTTGTTCCTTCTTTATGTTGATTGCATACCCTGTTCTGTTTCATATTCTTTAAAGCTACACGAGTATAGAAAAGAAAGGAATGAGGATACCTAGTGCCAGGTAAAAGAAAATGGTAAAAGTAATAATGATAACAAAGCTGCAAGGGGAATTTGCAAGACTAGGTTTGTAGAAATGTGGACTAACATCCAGTCCAAAGTTAGGAGACTGGAAAGATTGATGTACTAGTTTGTTATTATGAATGCTTTGATAAAGGATATATAGATTACATTGAGCAATTACTGTATTTGTTTTTTTTAGTTTCTAAGAATTTTTTTTTTTTTTACAAAATACGACTATACTGCAGCTGAATTTTCAGTTTAATGTATTTTAAATAGTGAACTTTCAAATATGTTTCATTTTCTAAGGAATGCATAAAACCTTGAAATTTGTATTTTTCCTTTCAAAATATGACCTTGTTTTGCTTCTTGTGAAAGAAATTTCATTTTTAGGTTTCTTTGCTTAGTTACTCTTTTGTAGGAAAAGGAAAACATTTTTTTCTTTTTGTCAGTGTTGTCCATATTCAGAGAGATATATGGAGACATGTGACCGAAGTCAAGAAATTTTGTTAACGGTTGATAAAATATATTAATACATGAATATATGGCACTGATAAGGAGATTAGAGGGATTTTTTAGAATTTCTTTGGAAATTTGGATTACAAGTATATAAAATTCAGATATAAGCCAGGAATGACTGACATTCATATAACACTGTCACATTCTAGTGAATGCTATTATATGTAAATTCTTTGCCAGAATGAGACATGTTTTTGCAAAAAGGGAGAAGTGTAATGCATTTTTTTTCTCATGGCAGTAAGTTATTACATATAATGAATATTATTTAAAGAAGATTGGTACATTATTTAGAAAATACATTACCATATATAAAATGTGTAATTTGCTAACAAGTGTAATCAGGTTTGTGTATTTTTCCATAATTAAAATTATATATGGTTCTATGAAGTTTCCTTATTTTTCCCTAAGCCTTGTGAAAGTGGTAGTGTTATTCTTTATTCATAAAAGATAGAACGGAAAGTTTCAGCTTGCAAAAATTTATTTTTTTAATTAGCCTATATGTCTGCAAGAAAACAATAATCACAGCAGTATAACAATATAGATTCTCAGGACACATTAGTTTACAGATATTTTCTATATTTTAAAACCTCTACAGTGAATTTTTAATGGGACCTATTCAGTAAAAATAAAATATAAATAGGTATTACTCTTTCACTATTCTGTGCTCTAAATTTAATTCTGTAGGACAAAATTACCTATAAGGATATCAAAAAGATTTTGATTCAGACTTCACTAAATATTTAATATTTCCTAATGCCATTCTGTAACAGAAATTGGAAAATATGAAGATATTTAGCTGGTACTTTTTCATTCATCATGAAGCTTCATATTATATAGACTTCACATAATCTTATTCAAGCAATGAAACAGTATGTCTAAAGATTTTTAACATCCTTCTGGATAAGGACCATTCTTGCTTCACCCAATTATATAAGTTCTTTTATATTAAATTATTGGATCACAATTGATAATTAGGCAGTATCTGAGTGAGGTATTCCACAAAAAATATATTGTTCAATGTTTCAAAAAAGTATATCAGAAATACTTTAAGAAAGAAAATCTTTGAAACTGCTTAGAGAAGTACTGAAAATGTATTTGCAGTAAGTTACAATATGTTTTTAAGAATTAGGAAGGACTCGTGTTGCTTATTTCGGGAACTTCATATTTGTAAAAAAAAATAACAAATAAATATCATAAGGAAATATATGAAGATTAATTTATTTGTATGACATCACTGAAAATCAAATTGTTATGTCATGAATTAATTTTGAAGTGGAAAGTACCTAAGAGCTTTCTAGTGCTCTCCATTGTTGCATTGTTTAGAAAGTCTACTGATGTTACAGGCACCCCATACTATTGAGAGCACTGTGCTAGTTCCTCAGTCATTATTTACATCCTTTGATATGAAGAATTAATTCTACTT
>NC_091567.1:34799373-34814373 GCF_042767895.1 Penaeus vannamei
TATGACTTTATTTTCATCTGTTTCATGACTAAGATCTCAAGCATAGAGTTTACCCTCAGCGTAAATGTGACAAACATAGTTAAGCTCTAGTCATCTCTGTAATTTGTCTCATGTATATTCGGGGGAACTCAGATTATTTTGGAAGAATTGCATCCAGCTAAATTGAATGTTTATTAAAGTGAACCTAAGACTACTTTTATGATTAGGTCTGACAGTGCTTAGGTGACTTAAGCATAAGTATAACCCAAGATGGGATGAAATTCATGTTCCTGTGCACCTCTGCTCTCATGACTGACTCCTTACCTTGGTGCACTACCAAATGTTGTTCCTATAATATGCTACTAGGTATGCTCATGCCGCTAGTATTAAATCTATGGAAATGTTCATGTGGATGGAGGTTCCAGTTTCCACTGGAGCTAGTTTAAAATTTCTGAAAGGAGAGAGATGAAGTGGTATGTGCCTGGCTCTTTTGGTTTTGGAATAGGTACTGTGAGGTAATTTAATTCAGTGGTAGAGTGCAGGCTGTGCAGGTGCAAGGTCCTGAGTTTTCACCCAGTTGCCCCTCATACTTGACTCAGCTGTGAGTGAATACTGTTATGCTTACATCAGTATCATGGGGTCAAAGACATGGCAGTAAGCCACAGTTCTAGGTAGGCAATCAATAGGATAGGGTATCCCATCACTGCCCAGGGATAGTCAATACCTGGTCCTATGTTTTCTATTTGTTCCTCTTAAAGAGAACAGTTTATTAGTTTACAGGTTCAGACACTTGGCTTGTCTACCTTAATGGAGGCATTCTTGGCTTGCATTCAGCTCTGCCTAACCAGCATAACATGCTTTTAGGGATCATGGTGCATACACTTTACAATAGGATTCTAAGAGTAAGAAGAATAAAGCTGACAGTGTTTGTAATATCGTTGATATTGCTAAGGGTACAAATTTGGAAATAAATAGCAGTGAAAACATCTGTGCTTAAACAAGCAAAAATATCTGTTAATGGCTTGTGAACTATTCTCGGTCATGGTGCATGATCGATAAATTGAATGTTGTCCATCAAAAGAGCATTATCCAGAAATATATGGTATTAGTATGTCTTAATACAGAAAAACATAGATGTTTTCTTTATCTATTCATTAGTTATTATCATTAATAACCCCTTTTTTAGCATGGCAAAAGTAATTTCTAAAGAAATTTTTGAAATTATATTCTATGTTGTTTTATTCATGTTAATTTTGAATTATTCACTGTCTTTAATTTTACTTTATGATACAATTGTTATAATAAAATGCAGTACAATTAAATGCTACTTTCATGAGTAATACAATAATACCTGCTATCACCCATCTTTTTACTTTTTTATTTTAATCATTTGTATTTTTCACTTTATTTTCTTTATGATTTATCTTAATCCTACTTTAATAATTTGCTGTTCAAAACATGACCTGAATCAGTGGGTGTTCTGATAAATTCAAAATTTCAGAATCACCAAAGTCTAGATCTAGCAAAACTGAAGAAGATGATGACTCATTTATGCCAGCCCTACCTCCTCACATGGTGAAATCTGCAGCCAAGAAGGAAGCCACAAAAGACAGTGAGGAGGAGGAGGATGCATGCGGCCCATCCCTACCGTCCCACGTACCGAAAAGCACATCAAAGAGAAAAGGAGATGAAAGTGAGGACAGCCATAACAAAGTTCCTAAGGTAGATACAGGAAATAGTGAAGAAGAATCTGGAGATGAGGATGATATGTATGGACCTGCATTACCACCACACCTGCTTCAGAAGAAGAAGGATGGTATAGAACCATCCCAAAGCCAGAAGCGCGTGCTAGGACCTACTCTGCCCAAGGGTTACGTTCCTTCTGCTTCAACAATGCCTGTGCCAGAGGAAGGGGAGAGCAGCGAGAGCGATGAAGATGGTTTCGTTGTGGGACCAATACCATCTGCAGAAAAAATAGATGAAGAGGAATACAGAATAAGACAGCTTGAGTATAGAGCAAAGAAAATGAAGGATAAATTGCAAGGAAAAGTAAGTATAACTTACCATATATTGAGACCCTGTTGGCAAATGTAATGCTTTTTCAGAAATGATATCAGTTCATATGGTATACTGAAACCAAAAGACACATTTTCCTTTTTAACTTTCAGGGTGAAGACAAACCAATGCAAAGAGAATCTTGGATGCTAGAGCTTCCTGAAGACCGAAAAAGCTTTTGTGGTTTGGAAGCAAGGCAGTTTAGAAGAAAAGCACCCATGGAAAGGGGTGACCGATCAGTTTGGACAGACACACCAGCTGATAAAGAAAGAAAAGCTCAGGTAATGATTAAAGTATATTTCCACATGACACTCTTATTCCATGCAGATGACCACAAATATTTAATTAGTATATATTTAGTTGGATATTGATTTAATTGTTCCTTTACCTTTACCCCTTCGTATTAGTGTGTAGCAGTAGGAAATGACCCTTATTATTCTTCAATTACTGGAAGCAATTTATTAATTACATCACTCAGCAAAAATTACTACATTTACAAGGGAATAGTAATCATCTTTGGTGATGTATAACCAGTTATTCTTTTCTTTTTTTTCATTTTTATATTCTATAATTTTCCCATCTATTCTATTTACCCCACTTTTATCAGATGGGAACTGATGAAGATGGGAAAGATTATGCTCCAGAAGACATTGCAGCCAAGAAAAGGGATGAAAAATTATCAGAAATGGTGGAGAGTTACAACTCAAAGAAGAGAGCAGAACCTTTGATCGATATGCATAAGAAGAAAAAGAAGGTAAGAGACTTCAAAGCTAGTGGATTTTTAAACTATGATTTCTTCATGAAATAGTTTCAGTAACAGTATAGAAATTTATCAAATATTTAAAAATGGACACATTATATATGAGTTTAAGCTGAATGATATTTTCTTCAGGAAATGGAACCCAAGGAAGGAAAGAAGGAGCGTCGTCCATTCAGCAGAGAGGAAGACATGAATGTTAATAAGTTCGACGATGTTCAGAAAGAAAAGATTTTAAAGAAAGCTCGACACTTAAATGACAGATTTTCTTCTGGTGATAGAAAGTTCCTGTAACTTCCCACACCTTGAAAAAAATTAATGTACGAATATTATAGTTATGCCTTAAAAAAGGTGAGGTTGCTTTTTTAAAAATATCAAGTACAAAGAGGAACTTATTTTATTCAGGTCTCAATTTTCTTTCAAAAAGTTCTAAGATTCTGTGTATCTATTGCCCTCTATCTTTACAGAAAATGTTTTATGGCTTTTATTGTGAGATATGTTTGTATATTCCTTATCAATATGAATATTTGATATTTCCCTTAAATTATTTTTATTGTAATTAAAGTTTAAGAGAATGATTATCTTTAAATGGTATTTTCTTTTAACCAAATTGCACTTGATCTTCAACCAATGGAAATATGTCATTTGAAAACTACTGGGAATATTACTCAATCTAAAACTGTATTTTTTAACCAGGGAACATCACATGCCCAGAGGGGAAAAAAAATCCTTACATTTGTTCCTGTTTATGAGTATTGCTTATTTAGACTTTCCCCCCATTTACTTTTAAGTCAGGTGAGACTTTTAAGCATTAGATTGAAAAAGTTTCTGGAGGGAGGCAGAGGCAATGACTAATCCCTCAGGGGCCTTGATGGTTAAAAGGTTAACCCACCGATGCTGGGAGTCCTTATAACATGCTTTGTCCACCTTGGTTTTGTATTATTGGTTTTGTGTATATATAAGACGGCTACATAAGCACAAAATAATCCAGAAGTCAATTGGATTAAGAGTCAAAGGATTTTATTATTAGAAGTGTCTTATGAGGTTCTTGTGTCTTCTTTTTCTTACTATTATATATAATATACTACTTGTATATTAATAGATAGATAGATAGATTGATGAAAGAATGGGACAATAGTCACATTAATCTTTTAGAATGCTAGTTTGTCTGAAGTTGAAAAATGTTTTGGGTCTATAACGTTAACTTAACATTCAAACCAGATGTGCTGACTCATCTACAAGAATCTATTTCTTTGTATTATTGACTCTTAATTTTTATTGTTATATCATCATGATGGTAAGAAATAGTGTGGCAGCCCTTGAGTGGAACTAATTTCTTATTCAGCACCCCAAAAGGACATTTCCTTTCCCTGACACTCTCTAACATACACCCAAACACACACTCATATGCACCCATACACGTACACAATATATATATTTTTTTAAATAAATAAAAAGGGGAGGCATATATCACAATGTGGGAAAGACTTCAAAGATACTGCTGTAAAATACTGCAACCAACCAACAAATAAGATGATTACCTAACGAGAGAGCATCTGGATGACTGGATGATAGTCATCTCAGAAAACGACACTCTTCAAAGTAGTTTAATCCCAGGTGAAAAAACTGAACTTAGAATGCAAAGTTTCATAGTTAATATTACTAGCTTGCAATCACTTTTTATATTTAAAACTTCGAAAGCAGCTGTAATTAAGAGACCATTTCTATCTGGCAATTTCTAATAAAAGCAAATAAGGTTTAGGGAGTTAATTTTCCAGTTTTATATCATAAAGTTTTCTAGGCCTAAGATTTTTAGCTGAAATAGTTGTAGTGAGCCTTTATTTGCTTTTTTTCTTCTTTTGTCATGGGCTTTAAACAAGCTGGAATAAGCCAGGATGTGGAGGAGTCCATATGATACTTGCTGTGCAAAGATGTAACTCAAGCAAAGCTGTTCATGTTGGACTGCTACAGAAATGGAATGCTTTCCCATAAATATTGCTGAATTTCTGCAGCTCACAAGACTTTATTTTTACTTGAACATATTGCAGGGGACAAAACTTATATATTTGAAATACACCCATATTTCTAACTAAGGTTATCTTCTATCGATTCAGTCATTACAAAATTTTATGAATATTCTGACCGTTTCCCTCTAACATTTTCCATTTTAAGTTTTCTTTACTCTGCAAGAGTTGACATCAACATAGGTTGCCATATCCTTGGAATGGTATCAATAAAGACCGGACTCAAAGAATGCAACCTAATTGGGCTCACATGAATGGGTTGTTGAGTTTTATGAGCCAGAGTGGAATATCCTCAGCAATAAGGATGTGATAAGCATGATTTACCTGTGTTGGTTCTGTCACAAATAAAAGGTCAATGCACAAGGAAGACAACAGGCACACCAGAAATTATAGGCATATACTAAATCATAGTATTAGGTAGCACACAATATACTTTTCTGTTGTAGAAAACATTGTTAATATTCATTGTACTTCTATTGATTTGTGTTAAAAATTAACTTCTTCATTCTAAAGGATACTAGTAATGAATATGAAAGCTTCTTTAATAGAGGTGTTATGAAGACGATTTATTTTCACTAGAGTATTTAACAACTGTGGATGCTAATAAAATTTATAACAACTAATATTCTAGTGAATGGTTAATGGTTCTAAAGGAAAATGAATGTGCTAGACATCAAAGGACATCTAGTATTTCAGAAAGAGTAAAGAGGGGGAGGGGGTTAGTTGATGATTAAATGTGCTCTATATCACATAGCAGTTCAGGAGAGAATGGCATTGAAAGGGGATATTATAGTGAAGCCCTAGAGCATAAATTTATGCATCTGACAGTAAATAATAACATGTAAGCTTAAGTGATACTATCTTACAATACACAAAGCATAGTCATCACAGGCTTTAAAGAAAATATCCTTGAAAATTTATTTTTATTTTTCATGTAAACAATGAAGAGTAACAAAAGGTTTTGTACTATATTTCTTGACTGTTCACTTCTTTTTCTGGGCAAAAATGCTTTATTGATAAACAACTCTCATGTAAATCATAAAATAGCAAGCACACTCTTGCCTCTTCAAGTTGCACATAATAAGTTTTGCAAATACTCAAACCATTTCTCAACAGGTGAAAGCTATATAAGTACTCTAAAACAAAAATGTTAAATCCCACTTCTAGTTATACACTAACATTCCATTTTATAAATAACTTGTCCAGTTCACCCTCAAGGAAAGAATTGTTTCCTCTACAGCCTGCAACAACTTGTGAGGCCCAATGGAAGTACTCTTGCACTCTCTCTTGGGTCCAGCCTGAGGGAGTTGTACGATCCAAGTCACGTAAATTGTACAACTTGTCTGCAAGTTTGACTAATTTAGCTTTGGGTGAGGCTTCAGCAGCATGTACAATCTGCAGTCTCTTCCTTTCTTGTTTATCAAGATTTTTGTCATCAGTTACCTGTAATAAAATAATAATAATAATAGAAATCATAAAATAAATAAATAAATAAAAACAATAAATATTTTCTGTACATTTAATGCACTCCTTACAGAAAAGTATTACTGAATGTACCACACTCAAAAGTTACTCAAGTTTATATGAAAGGACAAATTTACATAAATTATTTTCACACCAAGCAGAGCAAACACATCTAAATGAACAGTTCAAATTCACCGGGAAAAACATAGGCTAAGCTAATAAAACAATGATTGGAGTAACAAAGCATGACTTTGAATTCAAACCCTTGATAGCTAATTCGCATGAAAAATATGAAAGGATGTTATGTACATTTCATCTGTAAGCATTATTATTATTTTTTTATTTTTTTCTGGTGGGTGGGTGGGGGGGGATATGTCCTGCACTCACCTCTGCCACAATACCAGCTACTTCTGGACCAAATTCCTGGACAAGTTCTTCATTTGTTGTATCTGTGTCCTCCACTGTGTCATGGAGTAAAGCTGCTTGTATGACATCTACGTCTCTAACACCTCCTTCCACTAATAAATAGGCCACACCTAAAAGAATTTGTGGAATTGTCATTACTGCTATCATATTCATTATTATTATTAAAATGATTAACTACATATTCAACAGAGCTTCAAGGTTAATAAAGCTAATTACAAAATATAAAAATATGGCTACACACGTGCTCATTTTATTCATCACTGATTTCGAAAAGTTTTATAAAGCTACAATAATTTTTTTGTTGGAGAATTCTTATTCCAGCAAAAAATGTCTCCTACAGTCAATTAAAAAAGGGATACATTGTGGAAAAATGTTCATAAAATTTTAATGCAATCATGACAGGTGACATCCAATTATGTCATGCTTAAAAACCCAAGGCACTGAGTGTCACCTAATTAGGTCATGTGTTGGGATGACAAAAAAGAAAGAAAAACAGAAAAAAAAATAATAATAAATAAATAAATTTTACCTCTAAGGAATAGGTTCATACCTCTGAACTAATTTAAACTCACTAGTTCTGAAGACTAAATATGGGATCATTTTCTTTCCTCTTCCACTACCATTCCCAGAGTTCTTGTTTAAACTCCTCTTCAATAAACTACTTAAGGTAATTTGTAGTTATATCTAATAGGTTCTATGTTTAACACAGAATAGACTAAACAAAATACACTGATACTATAAAAGGATTATGACAATAAACTACTTTTGGAGTTCTTGCAAATTTTCTATTCAGCAAAGCCTTCATTATCAGTGTATCTCAATACTTTGGTGGTTTAAATAAATGTTACAAACATAATTTATTTTTGTTGGATATATCAAATATTCAATATTAAAATGTAACATCAAGATAAAACTAAATTATACATCAGACTATTAATAATTCACCATGCATATATTTCAAGAAATAAACTTTTATACAAGCTCTTAAGTATTTTATCATTGAAATCTGACAAAACTGATAAGTATTCTGGGATTCCATCACATTATTTAATTGACCTATCATTCCATTTTATCTATAAATAGTACTTAACTAAATGTGTGGTGATATTGAGATAACTATGTAAAAATGAGATGTGAGTTACATTAAAAGTAAAACCATAGTAATAACCATAACAAGAATAAACTACTGCACTATTGATTCGGTAACACATAGTTCTCACACACAACCAACAAATACACTTTTTGTTGTAATAATTAAATTTGACATTGATTTTGACCTTGACTTTTGGCATATGTTAAGAAAACAGGCTTTTTAATTTCAAATAGCAGAAGACTTTACTTGTTTAAATTTCAAATGGAATTACAGTTGTTACTTTAAGATAGGCCTACAAGCTTTGAAAAGGCTAGGATTGGAAATGGATAAAGAAGCCATAACATAATGTACATATTTTTTTAATGATCTACTTGATGAAAGACAGCAGTAAACTAATATTCCAAAATTGCTTGTCATGGCTTCATTTGTCAATATCAGAGTAGAAGGTATAGAGCCGTGTATGTAGCCTGGTATGTATCAAAATGTGTGTGAGGGAAAGGACAATAAAGATAACCCAGTCTTTATAAGTAAGTGATTGGTATTGATGTTGACACTAAGGAAATCAGGATATCTACTCTATCTAATGGCTATACCAGAGAATGAGATAATTTGTGATGGAAAAATATAAGAGCTGGGTACTAAATCTATCTATAAATGATTTAGTACTTATATTTCTTTCTGTTTTATTTCAATTATTGTATGTTACTGAAAAAAATCATGATTTTGTGGATATATTCATACTTTGAAAAAAATATCTTATGTGCGTAATATTAACCTTTTGCCTTCGTGGTAGAAAAACCCTGACATGAATTAAGTTTCTGCTCACATAATGAAAGCTCTAATCATTGCCAGTTTTGTTGTAATGTAAAAAGTATTGAGATTTTATTACCATACTACGCCACAAATATGTTGAAAACCAATGCTATGCCATATCAGGTTAGCTTATATATCTGGTACAAATATCTAATAGTTTCTTTAACCCATTCACAAGTCTTCTCCATCCCATACTGAGCCACACACCAAGGTTTACGAGCAATTAGCCACTTAAATGAAACATTATAAGCACAGGAAACTGTACAATTGCAGTGGATTTGCCCTCCAAATAACATCTGTCACATCCCATTTTAGACATCATTTTTTGCCTATGCAGATTATTTTATGTATTAGCTAGTAGATTGTCTCTTTGATTATTTTAGCATCATTTTAGTTTCCTGTAAATGAATACCACAGTATTACATGTTGCACAACTATTATCAACTTACAAAGGAAATACTATAGATGAAAAGTAATTTTTTATCATTCTGTCCATTACAGGCAAATTTAATTTGTAGTACATGGGTGTAGAAAACTGAAACTATACCAAATCATTGGTATCATTGTGATCTGCCATATAAAGGTCTTCAGAATAATTATAGTCAGCTAGGGGAAAAACAGACTAAACTGGTTGGAGGTTCAACTGCATTTCCAAAATTTATTCATGAGATTTCTTCTATGGTACATATGGTGGGTTTGGTTTGAACTGTAAATCATACAAAGTAATTTCAAATTAGCATAAGAATTTACATTTATACAATTCTATTTTTTGATATTTTTTCTTTCCCTAGAAATGGGGTGATAAAAAACATAGATGGGGTAAAAACGTTCTTCTTTCTGCCTTAAAAAATATCTTCAAGAAAAACATAAAGATGTCATTAACATGGTATTTACTCAACATTTGCATGGATTGAATAATATTTCTTAAAAGCAGCATACTCATCTGTAGCAATACATATATCTGCCTTTTAGAACATCTGTCTTTACAGGTCCAAAAATATAAAATCAGGAGAAACTATTTGCTTGTCCTTTTGTGTGGGTGCTTTCCACATCAACTTTTCAGGGTCTGAAGAAATATTTCTTCACAAAAAAGTTGATTTCCACAGAAGATACAGCAGCATCCTCATCAAGTGTGAAAAAAATAACCCCCCACCTAGGTAATAATGTTTAGCTAGATGGGAGTAATATACAGCATGATATTTTCCAATGGAGTTGTCATAAAATATTGGCAAGTTAAATCCTTCTGCATGCTTACTTTCATAAAGAGACTAATCATCCAAAAAATCAGAGTCAATCATTGACTTGGGATCATTTTTATCATCTGATAGGTCTTTTTTTTCTTTTACCTTTTATTTTTTCTTTTGCATCCAGTTGTCTTTTGATTTCCTCCACATTAATGATTTTAACCTTCAAGAACATTTGATATTGGCTTCTTCCTGGCTTGGATAAGATAAGTTTTTAAATATATTTCTCCATGAGCAGTTTTCAGAAGAATACTGAAAGGCATTTTATATGAAGTCCTCCATTGAATTTCTTTCACATATAAACCAGGGATAGGTGGGCTTGGGTTTGGAAATGGATTTGAAAGTGCAACAGGAGTAGGGACACAAATCTGGAGCAGGGACAGGAAGTCTTGATGCTGGTGTAAGTGGTCTTGAAGCAGGTTGTACAAGTACTGTACAGAGGTCAACTTTTCCTCATTAGTTAATGTCCCAGCCAAAGATGTTTCTTCATGATGGTTATCAACAAGTCTCTCCTCTTGTGGGTGAAATCTCAGAGATTCTAACAAAGGATCACCCTGATCATCCTTTGGATGATCAGGTTTTAGTTTCAGAAGAATAAATCTATCTTTTATATCTTTCTTTGTTGTATGGAGAAATGCTTGTGCTCTCAAAAACTTTCTTCACATTTTCTGCAGGGAGTCCCTTATGCTAAATGGAGCAATAACATATTCACAAACTCACATTCTCTCAAAGGCTCTCTGCCTCCAGTTTTGAGGACATGATCAAATATTTAGTGTTGTTTTATAATCATTCCTTAGAGGAGCAAAATAAGCAATATCCTGGGGTTGAAGTACACTGCTACAATGAGCTGGGAGATTCATAACAAATGTATTTTCCTTTTGAGCCAATTCAATAGTAATAAAAAAACACCCTAAGGAGAAAGAAAAAACAAGTACATCTACCTGTTCTTGCCCCACTAGTGTGAAATATGACTGGGTAAGAAAAAACAGTATATTTTTGTAGTTTAAAGGTTATTAAACCATAGCCTCTACATTGGTATACAGCAACCCTTCATGAAATACATTTAAGCCATGAGAAACCATCAGAGTAATTCTTTACAGTATGGATCCCAACTCCATGTCATAACTCCATTTCACAAAATTTATTCATAAATCTAAGTTGCTGTGACTGGGTGTCCTTCAAGCCCTGCCCGAGGAGAGGGATGATAGGGGCTCTGCCCCCAACATCCCTTGGAAAACCACCTCAGTATACACTGCAAGTTAGAGCTGTAATTCGGGAGCATTGTGTGGACTTGGAGCAATCTTTTACCTTGTGGCATTTCCATTTGTGTCTGCAGATTATTTCTTGTACCGACAACTGCAACTTTTGTTCACAACAAGAATATCATATTTCATTTGCCCTAACTTCGTGTATCCATACGGTAAAGGTTAAGCACCATGTGACAGCTCTTGGGGTAATGAAAGACAAACATTTCTGTGTCATAGCAAATTTTAGGTAGCCTTTTTTCAGTTTCAACTCTTACCATGTCATATCTTTATAATCAGTGAACAATATAAAACATATACTTCTGTAATAAGCCCAAAGATTGTACTTTAAGAACACATCATCAGTTTTTAAAAATCTGCTAACAGTATGGTAAGAAATGTATGATTTTTCAAACCCCATAACCACTCATGTTTCTTCCCCTCAATTGACTATACCATATTTTTGATCATGGTATAGAACTGCTTATAAAAAGTAAGCAAAAGTTCATAATTGACAATATACATGTAGATCTAGCTCTAATTTCAAGCAAAACTGGGGAGCAAACGCACTCAGAATGACGTCTGGCCTCAGGCTGTAGTGGAATGATATTCCTGTATCTTTTTCTAATAGTTCTGCAAAACAGATTGTGATGATTTTGGTATCCTTGAATTCCTCTCATTCTCTACTTTTCAAAAATATAGAAGTTATTGCACAGAAACCCCTAGCCCCACATTCTTGGTCCCAATTGCAGAGGAGGGCATGAAAGGCCAGTATGGAAAGTACGGCAGATGCACACCCAAGAAAGTTTCAGGATGTGCACTCTTGAATGTACACATCCGAGATCACATTAAAAAGTGCCATACTTTCCATACAGGATAAAATGTACCAAGGAAAATGCAGGTTAATTATGCTTAATAAACACTGAAGCAGTCACTATATTTTCTGATACTAGGAGTTGTACCCTTGTGACCACCACATCATGGGGGGCTGCCACCCCCAGCCCCCACCCTAAAAACAAAGAAGAGAGAGTGTACAACCGCCATGTGGGAGCAGCATTGCCTAGTCTGTCCAACGCTCACTCCAGCCTTGAATACATGGAGGATTTCATTGTCCTCCTGGGTGGGAGTTGGGAGCAGTAGCCCCCAATGGGGGGGCTGGAGACAATTAGACAAAACAGTGACTGATTCTGTATAGATTTTTCATATTTAACCCTGCAATTTCCCTAAAACCTTTCATGCCCTACTCTGCTATCAGGACCAAGCTTACTGCTAATGAGGGGTTGGGGTGTTTCCGTGCAACAAATCCTATATATTTGCATTGTAGACGGTGAGAGGAATCCAATGATACTAAAATTGTCGCGCTCAGTTATGCAGACGCATTAAAAAAAACATATATATATAAAAAACGATATTACAGTATTTGTTGTAATAATGTTTTATGCATAAACTATGTTGACTCTCATGAAAATTTACAAGATAAAAACAAAAAAGAAAAACTGCGAATGTTATTCAATTAGATAAGATTAAATCTTTCTACAGGATTATGTTCCGTTTTCTTACCAATGGGATGATTTATGTAAGGAGTTTTTTCGGGGTCTTTTCGTCTCTGATCTTTGTGTTTTAAAGCAGCAAAATTGACACACTTTATAACTGAAGCCAGAATCTCTCCGCTGACATCTGTCATCTTGTCACTTGGATCAAATTAGGACCAGAAAGAGGAAAAGACTTGCAGAACGACTACTCTTTGTTTACATCTGTCTGCTCCGGTGACAAGGACCTGTCACCTTGCGCAATGCTAAGGTACAGCATCTTTGATTTGCTCCAGTTGCAATTATTAAAGTTTTATGGGGTTCCTTAAAAAGGATATATTTACATAATATCTTCTTATATTTATCTGTTCAAGTTTTTGTGGTAGATGTTTATTTATTGTGCAAATGAAACGGCCAGATACGAGACCCGACACACGCATGTGTGAGAAGAAACCATGGTGATAATCCTGTACCTTTATTATAAATAAAGATAATCGACATCTGTAACACTCATATTACCCTTATAATTATTCTAAAACGCAAACTGTAGCAGCACGCAAAATCTGAGAATTATTCGTGAAATAGTAAGTAATCAATAGTCCCTCAGCTGAGCAGTCGAGGGGGGCGGGGAGACAGGCTCATGGCGGAAGGCAGTTTGAGTCGATACCTTGTTTGATCCGTATCTTCATCCCGATGACCGCTTTAAGGCACATAGGATGCCGACTTTCCTCCTTCTACTCCTCGGACTAACGGCAGGATGCGTCAGGACCCAGGATAGTAGTGAGGGGGTCCCCGCAGTGGTCGCCGCTCCCTTGAAAGGTAAGATGGGCAACCCCGCAGCCTCAGCATCATGGAGGCACATCTCCAGGTGAAAGGATGCTTCTATCTCTTTAGCGGTCACCCTGACCCCTGTGCCTGTGTTGTTTTATTATCCAACACGAGTTATCGTGTTCCAGGACTTGCTCTTTTATGCTGAAGCACGAAAATAGGCTTAATTCCAACAAATATCTTGGAAAGGTAAAGCTTAAAAATCGTCGGGTACTATGGCTGTGCAAGAGATGAAGGGATGCTTATCGTCAATAAACGTACTCACAGATATCGATAGAGTACCGAAAATGATTAATTTCATTGAATAGTATTCCGTGTACATTCATGGAGCTAAATCGTTCGTGCAGAGCGTCCATTTCAAAAAAATATCACACGCTAAATGTTACGGTTTATCTAGAAAATTAGGTCAAATTGTGTTTCTCGGCTGAAGGAAATAGGTTGTGTGAAATCCGTCTTCGCTTGATGAAATCTTTAATTTTCCTTTTCTTACATAACACACATTCGAATTAGATACTACCGTAAATGCAATTGGATTATATACTGAAAACGGAACCGAACTTTTTATCCCCATCCCGTTTTTCTTTTCGAAAAAATAGCTTACTCTTCCCAAGAAACGTAGCGATGAGGCAAAAAAATGAATGGTCTGACATGGAAGACTTCAAAGGAGGTAAACATTGATAATAATCTACAGCATTAACAAAATTCCTTGCACTCGACGTGTGATTAGAAAGAGAGCAGTTTACGTAAATACTGAACTCAACTGTTAAACCTTTTCTTCATTCACCTACGAAGCAACTTTAGCCGTTCCGCGTCTCGGCAGTCAATATTATGTAGACTCGACCGTTATTCATGTAAATATCTCATCAATGGTTGGATTCCTATTCAGTAAGGTGGCAGAGGAAAGAGCGGTACGTGTGACTGTGTAAAGGTCAGAGCTCATTCAAACTGTGCTGCAGGCGCCATTGCAGGCTTTACTGCCTTTGTTGGGAATGATGTCTTGTACTTTCCGTGCCATGCAAATGCGTTTCTATAAGCTGTAGTCGTTATTCTGTATCCATTTTGTAGATGTTGCGAATGTTTTATTTGTCTCCTCGTTTCATAGGTACAGGTTTCTGTATACGATTTCATAGAAGGCGAAATGTTTTGCATTTATGTTACCGTTGTGTAACGTAAAGGCATTATCTTTATGCTGATTGTTGATTAAAAGCTATTGATTGACTTGAAAGCGTTCATCGTTATCAGATGTCTTCGCAGTTCCCGCCATAAACAGGACCCTGAAATATTTGTAATTATTGTAAAAAACGTTTTATTTCTTATTTCTAGCATTTCCTGTAACTCGCAGAAACATCGTGGCTGTTCTAATTATCAATACCTGCTCTTGAAGTAAGAAGCTTTATCGTTGATTCCCAGTGTGTGAAGGTGTCCCACAATGGCGCTTGTCCCTTTAACACCGTATTAAAACGTTACTCGCCCTTATAGTGGCCTGCACAAAAGGCCCTCTCTATTACAACTATAAATGTTGCTTTAATATATTACATATATCT
>NC_091567.1:34839373-34841873 GCF_042767895.1 Penaeus vannamei
GATAGAGGGAAAGTAAGTGAGTGAGAGAGATGAATAGATAGGTAAATAGAGACAGGTGTATAGATAGAAAGCGAGTGAGTGAGTGAGTGAGGTTGTAAGAGAAATGGATAGAAAGAGACAGAGAGAGAGAGATAGATCGATAGATAGATGGTGTATAGAAGAAAACGAGCGTGAGTGTGTAAGAGAGATGGATAGATAAGTAGATAGAGACCGAGAGAGAGAGAAATGAGGGAGATGAGCGGATAGAAAAAGTACACTCATGCTTGGAAAGTAGTGAGAACTCGTAGCAGAAAAGGATAGGAAGGAGTGGGAGGAGTGAGCACTCAAGATGAAGAGGTAAAAAACAAGAATGACAAAAAAAGAAGTTTAAAAAATATACGTACTCGTGTTGATAGTTAGAAAACCTACATGGAATATGTATGTAATTTTTCAATTTAAAAGGACATGATGGGATTTATGTAAATGTTTGAATGTGTAAATGTTTAGACTTGAGAGAGAGAGAGAGAGAGAGAGAGAATGGCGACATGATGAGATGTATGTATATGTTTCAGTGTGTGAATGTTTAGACTTGAGAAAAGGGGGGGGGGGAAGGGAGTTTGTATGTATGGATGTGGTAAGTAGAAAGAAGATACCTGAATAGACACGGATGAGAATACTAGCATGAAATACCAACAGACCAAGAATTTGATTATATGGTGCAGAATGAATTTCAAGGCATGGAAATTATCTATCTTTATCGATCCTTCTATCTCCGTGTATTTGTGTGTGTGTGCGTGCATGTGTGTATACACACACATGTATATTTTTGTGTGTATATATATACATTATATATATATATATATATATATATATATATATATATATATATATATATACATATACATATATATATAGATATATATAGATATAGATAGATAGATATCGCAATCATAAGGAAATCACAGGATGGAATACATATGCTCTGAATAATAACTTAACGTATCCAACCCAACCTGCGAACGGCCATCAGTCTGCGGGTCGAACACCCACACTTCAATTTGCGTCCATTATATGGCGCTGCCACTTAGAGATCATGCAGTGTATGCCGGTGATTTTCCTCCAAGTGATACTGTTGAAATATAAATTTAATTCTCATTCCGTCAAAAGTATTCGTATTTCGCAACACATTATTCCATAAAAGATGGTGATGCGTAGGAAAGAATCATGTGCATAATGCAAGTGCAGATTGTTTTAAGGTAGGAGTTCACTTTCTTTAAAGCAAGACTAAAGCGAAAAAATAAATATATGTATGTATGTATTATATATGTGTATGTATAATGCTATAAACAAGCAAATGGATTCGAGGGATATTCTTTTCAAATGTGATTTTATATGCAGGTAGTTATAGTTTTTTTTTCTCTTATTGACATTTTAGCTACTGCTATTTAAGATCACCATCACCGTCATTAAAGTTAGACCGATGAGAAATGAGTAAGTATATCATTTTAATGAAGTCTAGAATGTATCCATCAAAGCTCCCTGAATTTTACTTTACTTTTATCTATGCAATCAATTCAATCTTTAACACCGATTGAGAATCAGCAACTGCTTGGGTAAGTGAAAAAAAAGGATATTTTCCGTGTGGACTCTAAACTGCAATGTGTTTTCGAGGGATTTTCTTATTGGGAGGAGAATCAGCCACAACAGACCCTTTTTATTTTTTATTTTTTTTCCCCCGGAGTAGTGTGAGAGTCAGGGCCTGCAGGTGGTCCGCAGAGTACTTGGAAAGAGGGAGAAAGAGAAGGAGGGGGGGGAGTAGTTGGAGACGATGGAAGGGAAGGGTTTTGAAGAGAGAGAGGAGGGGAGGAGAGAGAGAGGGGGGAGGGATAGAGAGAGAGAGAGAGAGAGAGAGAAGGGAAGAGAAGAGAGTGAGAAAATGAGAGATAGAGAAAGGGGGAGAGAGAAAAAAGGGGAGAAAGTGAGAAGGAAAGAAAGAGAGAGAGAGGGGGGGGAGACAGGGGTGGACGGGAGAGATTATATCTAGATCTACTCACATAATACCGTTGAATAATTAATACAGAGAGAGAAGGAGAGAGAGAGAGAGAGCAAGGCTATATTTTTGCATAATTCACCGGAAGAATAAGAGACACGAAAAGAGGAAAAGAGACAGGAGGGAAAAGCCGTGAGTAATGAAAAGCATATAATGGCATGCTGAGAATTTTAACATTCACTTAACATTCACCAAGACCCCTATGTGGAGCCTTGTAAGTTAGTATTATGTAGAGTCTTGCGAAAGTGCGCGTAGCAAGGAGGAAAAGGAAGAGAACAAGAAAGAAAGAAAGAGAAGAATACGACGAACAAGTAATGGACAGAAAGGGAAAGCAGGAGAGAGAGAAAGGGAAAATCAAATGGAACAGGAGGGGAAGAAAGTAATTAGGAAATGCGCAGGACCGGCGCTAAGTAGGAAGAGGAACTGAGGGGAGAGTCAGTCAGCGTTTTTTTTTTTTCCGGAAGTCACTAC
>NC_091567.1:34846873-34849373 GCF_042767895.1 Penaeus vannamei
TTTTTTTTTTTTTTTTTCTTTTTTGAAAATTTTTTTTTTTTTTTTTTTTTTTTTTTTTTTGAAAGCGTATAGCCTCTGACCTTGTTATCTGTGACCCCCTAGCCCCTTGCTATCGGCGTACTGCGTCTGACCTATCTTATGTCTGCTTTGGGGCCCCCCTGACTTGTCCCGAGGGGTACCAAGCTCCCCCCCCCCCTCCACCACCGCCCCCCAAGTTCACGCCCGCCGCCCATTAAGCCGGGCACGTTTCGTAATCAAGTCGCCAGTTATATAACGTGACTGCATAATGCGGAGGCGTGAAGGATATTGCCGCTCTCCGGGGTCAGGCCATCGCGGAATGATTTACGATAAAATCAACTTAATCACCGATTGCATTATAGATTCCGGTCGCATGCAAGACCCGCACGCGGCTGCAGGATGAGGCGCAACACACGGGGGGCGGCGCGTGCGAGTGGCCCGGCGATGCAGTTTTTTAATGGGAAAAGGAATGTATGATAATAAATGCAGATAAATAAACACCACAAAATGTATGTGAATGATGCTGAACATTCTATACTTTTTTTATGAATTGATTCCTTAAACCACGTTGTATGAGGGTTTTATTGGTTACATGGTTGTGCTTGTATTGATTGTAAAAAAAATTGTGTATTAGAATTTTAATACAGTGCAATTGGAACTCTAAGGAACGACTGTATGAATCAAATCTTTTCACTTCAATTAGATTTTCAAAATTGTGTGTAACTAATAGAAATGAAGATACCGAAAAGGAACAACAAAAATGGAACAAAAAAAGCACTGCAAGAATAACAAGAAGACGTGGAGTTAAAAACAAAATAAATGAATAAAAGGAATTACAAGAAAATGCAAAAATCAGCAACGTTGCAAGAAATTTGGTACCAAAGGAGAAGGAAAAAAAATTGCTAGACAAAATAAAGAAGCTAAAGGAGTTACAGATATAAAGACAACAAAGAAGAGAGGCAAGAAAAGGGATGAGCAAAGAAAGACTTCAAGAAAAAATTAAAATAATGAAGGATTATAGGAAAAACAAAACAGAAAAGGGTTGCAGGAAAATTATACATCAAAGAATGTTCACAAGAAAGAATGGAAACGACGAACGGTTACAAGATAAAGAATGAGAGAATATTATAAAAAAGAGAAAAGAAAAATAAATGAGAATACTAACAACGAGGCGAAGAAACGTTGCAAAAAGTGCTACAGGATGGAGGCAAAGAAGGCTAAAAAAAAAAAAAAAAAATGGAAATGACGAACGGTTACAAAAAGATAAAGAATCAGAGAATGATTGAAAGAGAGAGAGGGGGGAGAAAGAAAATAAAGAAGTAAATAAGAACTACTAACAACGAGGCCAAGAGTGGAGGCAAAGAAGGCCCAAAATAAAATACAAAAAAAGAACAATACATACAGATACTGTGTGAGTAAGGTGGGGGTGGGGGGGGGGGGGGAAGCAAAGTGTTACATAACCTACCTCCCCCCCCCCCCCCGCCCCTTATCATTCCTGCCGTCGCCCCCCTCGCCTCTCCCCCGTCCACCAACCCCGCAGCGCGAAGTTTGGGATGATCCAGACCTCTCCTGTGAAATGCCGCCGCAACGCCCTCTGTGACTGTCTCTGCGGACTTGCTGTTTACTCAATCATTCTCCTTTTCCTCCGTCTCGAGATTCGCGTAGGCATTCTGCGAAGACGAGAGGCGCCGATATCATTCCTTTCTTTGTTTCTTCTTCTCCTTCCTTGAACTTCATCACTTCTTTCGTTTTGATTGTTCGGGCGAAGAGCATAGCGCAATGCGAGGTTAACGGGCGGGTCCGGACCTTTGTTCCGTCCTGGGGGAGGCGCCAACTCGCGCGTTTTTGGCGGGAAGTTGAAAGGGTAACCTTCAAAGTGTTAATGGCAAGGAGAGAGAGAGGAACTCCCGGTCTCAGCGAAGAAAACAAAAGCTGAGGGGGAAAGATGATAACGGGGGTAATGACTAGACGTGAGGGAATGTGTGTTCGAGTGGGAGTGGCCTCACAGCGCTCATTCATTCGTGCGTTCGTTCGTTTTCTCATTCATTCACACGCGCGCTTTTTCATTCCTTCGCTTAATACACACACACGTGCGCACACAGGCACACACACTCACTCACTCATGCTCACCCCTCATTCATGAGAAATGTAGACGAATAACCAGCAAAATTGAGAGTAAAAGAGTAATTCTCTGACGACGATAAAAGGGTTTTACGAGTTCCATTGACGCACTATTCTGACCCTTATAGCGGTGGACAGCAAAGTCTAGGGGTCTTGCTTATGTCAAGATTCATAAGGGGGGGGAGCTGTCAGATACACGTACGGGTTTGAGGAATGGCTGGAGGATCAGCCCATTTGGCCGAGGACTTTCGCTGATGTTGACGCCATGTTCCTGCGTAGGCCAGTAACAGGAGCTCTGTAGTCCGTTCTGCTGAAGACCCCAAGGACGCACCGGTACGTGTATGGGACAGCCTTTAGACTT
>NC_091567.1:34874373-34881873 GCF_042767895.1 Penaeus vannamei
TCCAATGAGTTAATATGCTCTCTCAAAGATAGAAATGATGTATCGAGCTTGTTTTGTGTTAAGAAATAGAGCAGAAAAAGGTATTTAGTAGATTAGCAAAGATCAGACTGAACTATATTTTTGGAGAGCATTTGTAAATTTAGTTGATATCAGAATTTGCCTATTCATCATATAAGGTCTGTTTGTAAATGTATTCATTGATATATAGGAACTAGAGAGTAATATCACTGTCAAACAACTCTTAAGATAATTCAGCATCAGATATTTTAAATAGTGCTGAAGATATTTACATTTAAATTCAGAGTGGAATGTGTGTTTGTGTGTGTGTGTGGATACGGATGTGTGTGTGTCTCTTTGTGTTTGTGTGTCAGTCTGTCTATTTATCTGTGTTGTAAGCACAAGAGAGAGAAAAAAAGAAGACTAGGAAAAAATGTAAAAAATATGTAATGACTGCTAAAAGTCTTGCAAAATACTGGAGTGAATGGTAAAATATTAGTCAGATTTCTGTAAAGTTGTATTCTATATTAAAAGGTTTTCCTTTCCAGTGTTTTCTTTATTCCCAGCAAAAGAAAACAATAACAGATTCATAATTTAGGGATGAAAGAAATCAAATTCTTTAGAATTACAGATTTTGAGGTTGCAAGAGTGAAGGTATTTTACGTTGCTCTTACTGAATGGCCAATATGGTGCTACCAAAATCCCCAGAAAGCATACCATTTCTCCAATACTTACTGTATTGTGTGTCGATGGGCTAACTGGACAGCCTTATGTATACCGTCAGTAGAGTTAGTGTAATTGTTCATATAATAATGTAGTGAGAATTTATTTTAGTGTGTTATTAATTCTTTCCATTCCTACATTATGTACCTTCATTATCTTTAGTGTCTCTAGATGTATCTCCAGATTATTAGTAACCCTACCTTTACCTTTTTTTTTTTCTTATACCCATTCAGACTTTTTTCAGATCTCCAAACTTCTCCTAGTTGTAGTGCGTCTCACACCCTCCCATGTATATAGTAGTTTCTGTACTGTTCCAATAGTTGCTGTCTCGCCTTTGACTGTCTTGGTGCCCTCCGGCAGGCTTAGAAGCCCTGAAGGCAGACGTCCCCACACTACTGGGTCTGGGTCTAGGCATGTCCGTGTTGTCTGCCCTCATCTGTCTTGTGCTCAAGATCTTCGCCCGTGCCCGCTTTGTTCGCCCTCGTCGTTATGCAGACGCCCGTATTAACCCACCCCTCACGGTCTCTGGTGAGTGCCGTTGTGTCCCCAGCAACTGCTCCTTCAGGAACCCTGGTGAAGCAAATTTACTGTGTGATATACAAGGCAGATTGCATATTTATTGACATCACTGGAAATAAATACATAACAGAAGGGAACACTTTGATGTTTGATATTGGGACACATACTTGACACATTATGAATTTATATTGCTTTCGATAGGATACTTGGTGAGCTGTTATGAAAAACTGTACCTCTATTACTTATGTAGAACATCCATAGCTTTTTTATTGCAGAAGGTAGAGTTGGTTTATTATACATTTTTTGGATACCATGGACTTGGTAGACTCTTTAGGGAAGATGTAGGAGAGCAGTAGCCGGGCTCTGAGTCACCAGTTGTTTTCTCTGTTGTATCTTTTGATACAGATTGTAGACTAAAACGTTTTTTCACGCTCATCATGTGTATATTTAACACAAAATCTTACACAGGACTGGAAGTACTTTTACATGGTATGTAGAAACATTAGATGGACCTCTTACATTCTTGTGATGAGATTTTTTGCCCCTTTTTTTGAAATAGTTGAATTGAATTATGCATAACTGTACTAAATATCCAAAGCAATGTAAACCTTTCCTGGCATAATAGATTGATACAACTTTGAGGTCACCTTCAGATAATCTGCACCCTCACTGTAGAATAACGAGTCGAAGGTTGTGTGCCACAACAAGTAAAGTTGGGTCTCAGGTCAGCTAAGCCGTGAAGGTGAGCGTCGTGCGTGTGCTAATGCACATGGTCACAAAGTGTACGCCCGACGTCAGAGTTACCCCCAGCGTCGTGCCTCCACCTTGGGCCCTCACGGCGGTTCCCCCCAACAGCGGCCCTCCCTCCAACCTCTGAGGGTGATCCCTGAGAACCCAGGGGCATCTCATGGGGTGGTCCAAGGGTCACCTGCCAGAGGGGTCCGATCTACACCCTCCCTGCAGCAGAATTCTCGCGGTACACGTGCCCTCCCGCCCGCATGCGTCTGCTGCTGCTGCTGCTGATGCTGCATTGTGCCATGCTCTCCCAAATGTATTTTGACACCAGAAGGCTATTTTTGGTCTTCTTAGATTTTCATATTTTCGATAATTTGCGGATTTTCGATCTCCTTAACGTTTTCACTATTAGTCCCTCGTCGTATGGTCTTACGTATTTCCTTTTGACTTATAGATTTTCCATAAGATTTAGATTCCCATTGTTTTTCGGTATGCTAGAGTAAAAACTGAATGCATTAACAAAATGATTTATTAGACATGTATAGTCACAAATAGGTAGTCTGTACTACTGAAAAATTCTAGCATAAGAGTTCAGAGAGGAAAAAGGAGAAGTAGGTATAGCAGCAAGTTTAGTAATACTGAAACACCTGTATCGTTGCTGTAGCACCATATTTAGATCCACATATATACATAAATATAAATAGTATAAAAGCGACCTATAAGTAGCACCCCTTTGTAAATAATATCAGTGCTTGGAGTGACAGTTAAGCTAAATTAGTAAGATTTATTAGAATATAAGAGGGCACGTTAGTACTTCATAGTTTTCTTCTCACCTCCAGATAGATTGAATTGTTATACATTTCATGTCTTGTTATTAACACTACTTCAAGTGTAGCTTATTTACATTAGATTACAGCATAGACAATAACATTACTTTGTATCTCATAGACCTAGACATGGCTGGGTTAGAACATAGAAAACTGGAAGATTAATAGATTTATATACATTTTAAGAAATGAAAACAAAAAGGAAATAACAGTTCAACTGAAAGTGACTGGGAAGTGTGTGAAGTGGTTGAATTGAACCTTTGCCTCATACTTTGGGGCAATTTGTCTTCACTTGCACATCTTTTATGTCATGTGTCACTGTCATAAACTTCTTTTTAGAAGTCATTTTTGAAGTTTTGATTTTCAGTTCTTCATTGTGTAATTTTTTATTGTTAGTTATGACAATAGTACGTCAACTTATTTTAGCCATATCATCTTTACCTATTTTAACTAACCAATTTTAACTTTTTGAGCAGTTTGCACTACTCAGTAAATTATGCAGATTTTTTTCCATCATCTTTTTAATGGATGATAGACCAAAGTAGTGAAGTCATTGGGGTTAAAAGAATGTGTTGTAGACAGAGCAAAATGTTTCTCCACCAGAAACATACGCAGCCTTTGCCCTGGCCGCCAATGCCTCCACCAGCAGTAGCCCGGCCAGGGATAGACACCATTCCCTGCGCTCTACCAAATCCGCATCCTCATCCCGAAGACCTTCCTACAGCTCCCTCCATCCCCATCGTCCAGGTTGGTGAACATTTTTCTCCCTTTCTTTCTGTTTTTACCTGTTGTTGATTTTTAAAAGGCTCTTCTACTTTTTTTCTCTGTTTATTTGTCACAGTGGTATGTGATTTCTAAGACTGCATAATTGTAAGGTTGAAGCTGCTGGATGAGTTATTTTTATTATGGAGGTCATGATAGTATTGATACAGTAATCCAAAGCTAGGTAAAAGAAGCATGTCATATATATTTTTTTCCATTCATTATATTTTTTCTGTTTAGGCCTATACAGGGTTATTTGACTTGGTTTACTGAAATGTGCATGCATTTAATTCTAATACTTCTACATATCTGAGGTAAATATTTTTTATGTCAATCATCAGAAAGGAATTCTAGATTAAATTTGAGTTGTTCTGTGATTAATTATTATTCTTGGCGATAGGTTCATTAATCATATATCCATAGGAAAATACATAAAAAAATGGAAATTAATACTATCTTTTAGTTTGCTACAATATATGTTTCATATACCCTGTTATCAGCAACTGTAAATATATATTCACATAACGGTAGATTTCATATGTATGATAAAGAATAGATGCAAATAGATTCCCCACATAATGGTAGATATCATATGTACTGAATAGATGTTCATTCAAATGTAGATAATGATAACAGATCTTTGTTGCTGTTGAAACAAAGAGGTCAGTGTTCAATACCTATTTTTCCTCTGATCTTTTATATTATTTACATTTTTCTTTGTTATCTTAGTCTGGAATTATATTCTCCTATTCATTTCACTTGTTTTGTACAGCTTATTTGTTTGTTTTGAATGGCATTTATGCATTGTTTCATATCATGTATAAAACACTCAATAACATCTATTTTATTACTTTCGTGATTCTTGTTTACCTATTTTATGTGTATGTGTTTGTTATTCTGTCTTTATTGTCCATTTGAATTTTAAAATTTTATTTTTAGATTCTCACTGCCTTCTCTTTCGATAATTAAGCTTTTCTGCTTCTATTGGTCTCTCTCTCTCTCATTCTCTCTCTCTCTCTCTGTCTCTCTCTCTCATTCTCTGTCTCTCTCTCTCTCTCTCTCTCTCTCTCTCTCTCTCTCTCTCTCTCTCTCTCTCTCTCTCTCTCTCTCTCTCTCTCTCTCTCTCTCTCTCTCTCTCCTCCTCCTCCTCCCCTCCCCCCCTCGATTCCTCCCTCCCTCGATCCCTCCCTCCCTTCCCTCCTTCTTTGCTCTTTTCCTCCCTTCCTTCCCCTTCCCTCCTCCCCTCCCTCAACTCTCATTCTCTTTCACCCTGTCCCAGATATATAGAATTTTTTTCTTCGTAATTATTAATTCTGTTTTCCGTATACTTATTATTTCATCAGTTTTCTGTCTTCATATTAATTTCACTTTTTTTTTTATTTGTTTATTTATTATTTTTTTCCCTGACCTCACAATGTTCTCCCACAGGCACCAGGAGGTCTTCACAAGCATCGCTCCGTCTGGTCGCAGGGGAGGGCCGTGGAGAACCGATTGGATACTACGTGTGCATTAGGGATCCTGCCTCCGTACATTCTAGAGGTCTGCACTAGATACCCCATTGACCTGCTACCTATTCCTTTCATTTAAAGCCAGTGGATGTCCACTCCATTACCAATATCACTGGAAATGTTACCAGACCAAAATGTCGGAACAGTTTGGTCTGATTTTTTATTTTTTTAGGGTCTTTTTGCTAATTACTGCTGCCATTTTAATATGGGTAGTGGCTATGTTGTGTGAAAGATATACTACTTGGGTTTTGTTATTTAAGGCTAGAAAAAAAAATTTGCAGTGATCAGTTGTTGAATGGATTGGATTGTCTATTGCAGACCTCTAGCTAACTCAGGTTAAAACCAACTTCCTCTGTCTTCCTTACAACCTACGGTATCCCCTAGTTGATCCCAGAACCCCTTTGCACTTTGTGACTAAGTAGATGGTGTAGAACATTTTATTGCTTGATTTTTTGTTTTTTGTTTTGCTCTAGTCATAGTCACAATGAAATTATTCTTATGATATTGCAACGAGGCATAAAGTAGTCTAGATTTTTGTTTCTCTTTTCTTTTCATTTTTTGTTTTTTATTTTTTTGTTATGAACTTATACAAGGCTTTTAAGGGCAATCAGCAAGTGTATTATCTAAAAAGCTTTTAGAGATGAGATATAAACTGTAAATTTTTAGAGTTTTTATGATGTGTATCTCCTTTTCCTTTACTAGACATTCAGCTTTTTCTTTTTTCTGAACATATGAAGTAAGATTTATGTAGATTAGATTACCTTTGTCATACAGTGTCTACTTAAGAGAGGTAGACCTCATAGAAATAGAAAATGGTGGATAGCCATGTTTCGAGTCTATAGTCATTTTAGGTTTACCCTTCACCTGCTAGCGATCAAATTAACACGTTGATTTCCCACAGATTCAGGACATCTGGTACATCTTCAGGTTGGCCTCAGCTGCAGATTATTATTTATTTTTAATTTATTTTTTGCTCACTTTTTCTATTTGTGCTGCCCCTCATGACACTTTCTAATCTGGACATGACCCTTCATTTAACAGGAGGCTCCAGGCGCCCATCTCAGGCTTCTACAGCATCAAGTTCTGGGGACCTTCGTGAGGGCCGTGTCCATCATTATCTTTATATGAGACCCAATTATTCCCTAACCTCAGAGGCCACTACCACCACGGGCACTTCAGACTCATCTCCACGAACTCCCAAAAGTACAGAACAACTGCTGGCTGTGTACCACTCTGTGCCAGAGGTAGGTCACTTAGTGCCCATGTAACAAAGCTTTATTTTTTCTTTCTTTCCTTTTTTTCTTTTTTCTTTTTTTCTTTATTTATTTTTTACTTGATAAATCCTCTTGCTGAATTGTTGCTGAAGCAAACTAGTCTTTGGAATTGGGATGGCTATATTCTTCAGAAATGTTACCTTTTCCATGCTGTTTATGCCCGGGAGTATCATCATTAAATTATGCAGCTTTGACAAAATTTGATCTTGAAAGCTAAGTTAATGCTTTAAACTTTTTTTGATAATATGCATTAATTCATTCAGTCTGTAGCATAGCATTAAAGCTTTGCTTGTTTCTTTGCCTGCCTTGTTCGATTATTTAATTAGAGGATGCAATTGAGCCTTAGGGAAGCCCTAACAGTTTAATTGGTGAGCTATAATTTCCAATAAGTGGTATTGAGGAAAGGGTTTTTCTTTATTTCTGTTGCATTTGTCAAAACTAGATGGGCATTCCTTATAAAGAGAGACATATTGACAAGTATGGCTTTATTTGTTACCTCTATAATCTTTCTATGAATAAATATATATGGATTTTTTATATACTTTGATCTAACAAATGCATCCATGGTATAAGCAGTTATAATAAGTGATAGCTGCAGTATTTGATATGCATATGAAACGAATATGGTTTTAGATTGTGTTACCTTTGAATGTAAATTTATCTGTCAAATGATAATCCTTGTCTTATATTATGAATAGCCATTGATTTAAAAGCTTTTACTAGTCCATTTTTTACATAGTAAACCATTGCCCTATTCTGTTTTGTGAAACTGGTCTGCTTTCACATTTCAGTCCAGCAATGAGTACATTTTATCTAGCAGTTGTGGTTAGGCTTGCTCATGTATACTTCATATGAAGATATTTTACGTAGATTAATTAGAGGTATATTTACACTTTTATAAAGCAGTCTCTTGCATGGTTTCATAGCATAGTGTCTTCACATACAAAATGTATTAGATTAATCTTTAGACATCAAGGAACTGCCTGCATGTAAAATGTTATTGGAAATGATGTTTCTCTTTTGAATCATGAAAATTTCATGTTTAAGATAGATGGCAGTTTCAGGATATGTAAGGATTACGGTGAATTTTTATTTTTAAGAGCAAAATTTGACTAAGCGCTTTTAGCCTACAACTTAGCTTAGAGCCTAACATTT
>NC_091567.1:34889373-34891873 GCF_042767895.1 Penaeus vannamei
TGTTATTGATGTTCATTATTGATAGTCCAATTCATGAAGGTTTGGTCTGATACTTCACAGATTTTTAAAAAGAAAATGTTTGAGAACCCTCTGTCAATATGAAGAATTATATAATGCTTAGTTGATTCTGAGATATTACACAATAAACTGAATGGAAAAGACTAATGAAAAATATAAATGAAATTTGTCATGTAGACTTCTGTTGAATGTCTGATAAGTATAAGGAATGTAACTCCTTGATCACAGGATTAAAGCACAAATATTCTAGCTTTTAGCAATAATGCCTATTTTATAGGAATCAAGCTCTCAGCATTAGTTGCATGAAAAGAGCACACGAGTTCATTAGTTTTGTCAAAGTAACTGTGCACACTAGAGGAATACAGATTAATAGGTCATTCAAATTCAATCAGTTGGTCCTGAAATGGTTTATCTAACCTTCTATTTTTTTACTTTTTTCTCAGACTCTTCCTGTTGAACTGAAAACTAATCATCTACAACTGGACAAGAATCTCTCGGAGAAAAAGGTATATAAGGCCAAACCAGTAAGCTGGTTCCTGTTGAGAGAAATTCATTGGAATTGTACAGTTGTCCTTTTTTTCTATATCTTTTACTATATATATTTTCCTTCTACCTTTTCCACACATATAAGATGATTTCAGCTTTGGTTTATGACATTCATTACTTGTAGGTAAATCAAAATGCGTTTGATTTTTCGGATCCCTTGAAAAGAGTCTTATTTTTTTTATGTTTATATCATTATTCAGATATCAAAATGTGGATCATTATTATCATTACATGATGATTCTCAAAACCAACAAAATTCTATATTGAAGAATTTGAATGTTATACAACTGGAGATTGCAACACTTCCAGGATTGGTGTTGCTATGGCTTCAAATTTGCCTACAGTGAGGCACCAGTAGGCTGATTGGGAGGTCAGAGGAGATTGGAAAGACAAAAAGGCCTTTTGGTTTTAGAAAACAGATGGAAAGATTTTCAGATTGCTGAGTGTTTGAAGCATTTAGGCATACTTTTTTTTAAGAGAAGGAAGGTTTGAATTGTTATTCTTTTTTGTTGTTGTATGATTGGTTGACTTTCAGACATCTAGACTGAAAATCATATTTACAAAAAAAAGCTGTGTCCTCCCTCCTCCAGTATTTGTTTTCTATGTACCCAATTTATGAATTTTCTCTCAGGAAATCACATCACTGCTAACCTGTCTTTGGCTTGGAATTTAGAAAAAGGGAGCAGTCATCAGAATCTCCATGTGCTTCATTCATGATCTGTAGATTTTCAATGAGTGTAAATGGTGAGGTAGGTGTTTGGCCATGGAAGCAGCATAAGCAAGCTGTGCTTTGTGCTTTAGTTCTTAGCTTTACCTGGCTAGGAACTCAAACCAGTGTTTTACTTCCATTACCTATATTACTAAGGTCAGGATATATGACAAAAATTTCCAGGAATTATTTTGATTGACAGACTCCGTTCTCAACTTCTGAACTTGAGCCAAACTAACTATTTATTGATAGTTCTGTGTGTGGCTAACTTTATGTATGTGAACCTGCATCTGATGATATTCTGTATGCAATCCCACATATTCATTGGTTTCTGGCATGAAACTACTAGACGAGAATCATTCCAGGCAGCAATATATGCTCATATCAAGAACATGGCCAAGTAACTGTCATGATTTGACTCAAACTCATGAATTAGGTTCATTGCCATCTGTAATACTCAACTTAAGACTGCATTACACTCCATTCAAATGGCATCTGAATACTGTGAGACAATTTTTTTTTTTTTTTTTTTTTTTTTTTTCCTCTCTCTCTCTCTCTCTCTCCATATAGTGTGACAAAAGATTATTATTTCCTTTTATCTCTTTTAATGTACAGATAAAAGAATAATTGAAGGATAGCAAATAGTGATTAAGCAAATATTGCACTGCTATACAAACAGCTTGAGTTTGTGTCTACACCATGCCACTAGTGACTGCATCAATCATGTGTACAAGCAAAAGGGTGCACATGATCTCCTTATATGAGAGACTGCTCATGCTCTCTGCTAAGAACTGCAATGAGAACCTTGAGATAGAATTACATATAATGTTTGTGTAATTCTCATTTGGTCTCATGGAGGCATATGTTAGGCAATTTGATTCTTATAGTATTTAATGTTTGTTTTATTATACTTTTTGTTTAACAAATAAGATTTGCACTATTCCCCCCTGAAAGTTATTATCATATTTTTTATTTTTGCTTTATGAACTGTTGCCCATTTTACTGCTTAAAAAAAATTTGTTATCCAGCATTGAAAAGATTTCAAGATGGCAGTTCAATTCATTAATTTCAGCCCTTCATGAAAATGTGAAAATCACAGTAATTGCATGTGATTTTTACAAGGTCATTGTTATATATGACTCCTTTGAAGAAGTTCAGTATATTTTTAGTACATCCTTTTGTTTTGTTCTTCAAGAATGTCCCAAGTAATCTGGAAAGAAGAAAAAG
>NC_091567.1:34909373-34931873 GCF_042767895.1 Penaeus vannamei
ACAATAGATCCAAAGAAAAGCTTAAATTTATTACTTGCCGTGGTGTCAAGAAGAGCAAAAATCTTATATATGTTATAGATTTTCATTTCTTTCTGTATTCAAAAAATTGTTAATTACAGGTCCAAGCAAAATATTATACACTACTGTAAAGCACGTTTTTTTTTTGTTTTTGCTAATACTCATATGTATTACAGAGTACAACTTAATATGTTGGTAAGTTTTTGTTACTGTAAAACCTACCATTGGTATATCTGTTATGTTATTACTATTTATTATTATTATTGTTATTATTGTTATTATTATTATGAGTATTCATATTATTTTGATATTATTATTATTGTTATTATTATTATAATTATTACTATTATCATCATCATTATTTCTTGGTATATTTATTATTCTAATTATGAATTGTACTTATGATAATTGTGATTATGATAATGATGATAATTGTAAGAGCATTAATAAAAGTAATGATGATGATAATAACAATGATTGTTATTATTATTACTATGATGATAATAATTATTATTATTGCTATTATTAATATCGTTATGATTCTTATTGTTACTATACCCCTAATCTTTTTCTTGTTATTGTGGGGAGGCATAGGAGATGGAGACTGAGGCACAGTGTAGGGTATTACCCCTACCTTGGACCTCAGCCCTTGTCTCAACAAATTTTGCATGGTCTTTTCCTTCTCTTCTTCATGCCCTTCTTCTTTCCACATCCTAAAGTGTGAGAGCCATGCTGAAAGGATGAAAGGCTGGCTTTGTGTCCATCCTGAACAGCCAAACAATCATCATATTCCATTTGTTCTTCTCTCTTTACCCTCTTCATACCATACTAAACTGCAGACTGTACAACCTTTGACATCTAACATATTTTGTCCTAATCGTTAACTCATTTTCACCTGTACGAGCTTTCTTTATCTGGAGGCTTCATCCCCAAGGCTCACCCTGTCACTATATTTTGAATATGCCACTAATGATCTTCGATTGGCTGCTGAAATTTTTTAATAAATAAATAAATTATAACTATCATTATCATCACTGCTATTATTGTTTTATTATGGTGATGATGATGATAATAGGGATTGTTATTATTATTATTGTTATTGTTATTTATTATTACTGCTGTTTTTTATTCTTTTCATTATTACCACTATTGTTATTATAATAATATATATTTTTTATTATTGATATTGTTTATTTTAATAATTATTACTTTATTATTATTATTACTTTTATTATTATTACTGTTGTTGTTACTCATACTGCTGCTTTTATTGCTATTATTATTATTATTGTTATTATTATTATTATTATTATTATTACTGTTGTTACTCATACTTCTGCTTTTATTGCTATTATTATTATTATTATTATTATTATTATTATTATGGTTGTTATTGTTTTTTTATTATCTATTTATAATTTTCTTGATATCATTATTGTTATTTTTCTTCTTATTATAAAAAATATTGTTATCATGATTTTCATAATCATTTTCATTGTTACTAGTAGTAGAAGCATCTATAGTATTCACTTCATTTTATAATTAACTTATAGGTTATGCTTTTTAGTACTTTCAGAATCATTATTGCATTATGTTTGTAAATAACAAATTTCACGAACAACAGACTTGGTTATTGATGCTTTCAGTGTTATGCAAAGGATCTGGAATGAATATCTACTTGTGGCCAGATATAAAAGTACATTTTCACTACAGAGTAACACGGTTTCTAGATTGTTGTATCAGTGAAGTATGTACTCCTTTGAGACTGTATATCATTAGTATTTGACCATCAGCTATCGACATTTTTCTTTCTTTCTTTCTTTCTTTTTTTGAGAATTGTCTTTGTAACTATTTAAAACTATTTAAAGACTGTCAAAACCAAATTTAGGAAAGAGTGTTTGATATTGTATGGTAGTATTATGATTTGTTTTATTAGTTATATTTGAATAGCTTATTTTATTAAAGTAGTTATTATAAGTCTGGAAGCCAGTTCAAAAAAAGGAAAACAGTTTAGTGTCCTAAAACCTTCAGCTGATTGTGCAATTGGCTTGGTAGGTACCAGGTTATCTACCAGGCCATTTGGGTAGGGGCATGAAATATCCATACTGTGCATCAGCATGATTGACTGCCATTGTTACTGAGGGTGGAGATCGCTACCCTCTCAAAGCTGAGAAGTGACAGAAGCACAATTGGTGAGGATAGTTTCCCCCTTTATTGGTTAGGTTCTAGCAATAGACATCCCCTCAGGGAAGTAGCCATAGCCATCTAACAAACTTCAGCATTTAGTTTAAACAGTAACTCCAGCAGATGAAAATATAAATGTAATGGCATGGAAGCACTCATTTAGCTTCATGTATCTTATTGCCATGTAAGCTGCTACAGATGTATGTAAATGTGATTCAGAGAGGTATTCTATATTAAAATCACTTTTATGATAGAAAGCTACGTTCAATGAGATATTTGTGTAAATCAGGAATCCTGCTTAAATTGTACTAGCTACAAGATGTCTGCCAACACCCAAGACTCGGATACTGGCACCAGTGGTAAGAACAGGTATCAATTGCCAGGAGTTGTAACATGGCATGATTATGCAGGCAGTGTAGGCATGGAAATTGGCCATATTCTTGTTAGTAGTCATTAGAGGACCCTCCAGAAATGCAGGGTTTTCCCAAGGGAACTGATCATAGAATGGTCTTTGCTACCCACTTAAAATCTGCTGTCCACTGACTACCTCAGTGTCTAGGTATGAATCTTTACAAAAAGGGTATTTTACTTGAACAGATTGAGAGAGGAGAAATGTGCTTATAGTTTGCTATTTCTAATCCCTTAACAGTGCTTGGCAAGCTGATGGACCTTGTAACATTAATTTACACCTTCATATGTGACCTGTTTAATGAAGCACACAAGTTCATTGTTGGTCACAGAACTATCTCCCAGGAGACTTAGTGGTCATAGATGCATGTTGCATGGTTTGACTAGCTGGAGGCTAGAAGTTGCACTGTTCCCTGGTATGTAGGAATCAAACACTGTTGAGGATGGACTATGAACAATATATCTAAAATCTTGCCAAGGAGGTTATAAGACTATCTCATAACCCCTTGGTGACAGGCATGCCTATAGTCGTCATGACATAATGATGCATGACGTGTACACATCATAACTTGCTCTAGTGAGCAAGTGGGTGGGCCGATGTATGCAGCAAACACCTAACCATAAAAGCTATAATGTTGTGTAGTCATTATATCACAAAATTCTGGCCCCATCATGACAGAATTAATGAGTTTACATTTGTCCTGCTAAGCCCTATGCTATCTGCAGTCACTCAGGAGATGGCTAGATCATCTCATGTTGATGTGCAAGAGTGTTGGGCTATGTATTTACAGCATTACAAGGCTGAGCTGCCAATGGTTAGCATGAACATAGGTGATTGTGTGATCCCAATGCCTAATCCCCTCAACATTGAACCTCTAACGGAATCTGAAATCATGAATGTATTTGTGGCATCCCTGCTAAACTGATGAAGTCATGGGATGAACCCATAGCCTGTTGAGTGCCTACCATTCTGACTGCTAAGCATGGTGCTTTCTCTCATCCTGTAGAAATGCATCAGAGACTACATACTGATGCACTTATGGACTGGGGCAATCTAGATTCATTTCTGGCAAATCCCAGACCTTATTCTTGTGCTCAGTCATTTTGAGTTCAGCTGTGAGAAGGTAATTGACTTCATACATTACAAATCACGGAGATCATAAGGCTTTTGAGGAATTCAGATGAAGACTAGAAGCAAACCTATATACTGGTACTGGAAAATACCGTGGTAGAGACATAAACGTCTTTCCCGTGAATAAAGCAGTACGGCAAGGTTGTGTCCTTGATCTTATGCTTTTGAACACTTGCACAGAATAGATTCTGGGTAGAGCAGTCATCCAAAGGCAATATGGGATGACATTGGATTATATCAAAATCACTGACCTTGACTTCATTAATAATATTTATCTTAACAGTCTTCGGAGACTTACTGGCTTGATACAATCAGCACTCTTTTGGATCAGACCATGATTCAGGACTTTACGGATCTCCTTAGGTAAATCTGCTCAATTGGTGCTTGGCTCTAGTGAAGCCATCAAAGTAATCCCGAGTTTTGCATAAACTGTTGGTATAAGAGTCAGGTTGGCTTGGCGGCGAGAGTAATGAACTTCCGAGAGGAGTATCTGGAGACACTAGTAAGTGCAGGGGGTACCAAGTTACATTATCTTGTCGCTGCTAGTGTGTACAGTACATGGATTCTATCATATGCCTTGAAGTCTAATTTAGGCGACTTGCATTGGATCATAGGGTACAATTGGTTAATTGACCGTATGTCTAACCAGTAACTGTGTGATGAGACCGGGGGAAGACTTAATAGTATCACAATAGGAGATTGCCAACTCATAACTTTAATCCCTGAAAATGATCACGTTCATCGTGTCTCTCAGTAATCTCCATGGCCACGCTCTGGGTTTGTCATTCTTTCAGATTCAGTTATTACTAGTTATAAATTGTGTAATGGTATCAATAGCTATAGGACAAGGACAATAAATGGAAAGATTCCAGTTTATTGATGTGCGAGATAATTAATTGCAGGTACTGCAGTGCATTAGGGGAAAATGCATGAAAATTGATTTAAAATAATCAAATCGGCTAGATCAGTGGTTCTCAAATTCTTGACTTACATAGGGATCGCGTGATCCTGCGACCCCTCCTCCTCTTCCTCCTCCTAACGCGTCTAATACTTGTCAGAAGTGGTCGACCTGGGAGGTCCTCGGTAGTGCATTAAAAAGCCACGTTATGTATGAATGCTTTCTTATTCCTCCATGTGTTACAGTGATTGTAAGAAATGCTTTATTGCAAAGGGCGGGGTTGCAGCCAAAAAAAAAGAGAATCCCTGAGCTAAGAAAAAATAAATTTAATGCAGTGGATTGTATATATAGTGATTTGGACTTTTAAGGTATTTTTAAACTCCTGGAGTGCTGTTGTTACCGGGGTTAGACAAATCAAGTTTAAATTTCATATTGATCCATGGGCTCAAAGAAATCTCATGGCCAGACTGTGGAATATTTTTCTTGCGCGGGGAATATTGCATTTTTTTCATGTGCGGAAAGCATTATTTTGTCTATATTTGCGCGGACGGATCTACGAACGGATGATGAAACAAATATGCAGAAAGGTCAAAAGAATTTTATGCGCGGATGATTAAAAAAAAGAACTAAGCGTGCGCGGAAAGTTACCTTAGAACTACATTGGCGCGGACAGAATTTGACCAAATATTTTTTGCGCAAGGAACGCGTTCCCCGCGCAGACCAAACTCTAGTCTGGTTCCATGGCACCCAGATAGGGAATCCCAGGGCTAAAGCATACCAATCAAACATGTGAGGAAGTTGGGTTGAACAGGGTTCCCACTTGGCAGCTCACAACGGTGGGCGTATGCGCTAATGCTCCTTCCTTATCATTAATCCATCTGATTCGTTACTATATGGCATGCCTTTTCATATGCACCCAAATTGTTAATCCATAGGGGATGCAGGGTTCTTACGCCCATATCAGGAATCAACAGACAAGAATAGATTTTAGATCACTTTCGGCTGATTTGTATGTTTTCTTACTGGAAACAAGTGCATCGGAGCCCTAAGACTCAGTTGATGGTCTTGTGACTGCTTAATGGGCGCCAGATATTTCCTTTTTTCAGCAGGGAAATGTATACCTTAACATTTCCTATAATTTAGATGTGGAAGAATCGGTCTCACTAATAAATAGTACTATTTAAAAAATCAACTTCGTTAATGAGGAAAAGCTCATACGTGTAAGGACCTTTATACTAATTAAATTCATCGAAATAAATGTGTAAAAGGTATAGTAAGAATGAATAACTTCACAAAGCAATTAGCTGTAACTGACGTATTTCAAAGTTACATCTTCCTTAAACTTGAACGAATTATGACATCGAAATGTGACGGTTATATGTCTTATGTGTGCGCATGAACTGTAAGTTTGCGTTCGTGCTTAAGTGTACAGGTATTTTGTGTGTGTGTGTGTGTGTGTGTGTGTGTGTGTGTGTGTGTGTGTGTGTGTGTGTGTGTGTGTGTGTTTGTAAGATTGTTCGATTCTTTACTAGTTCTGCTTTGAAAAATAAACCTCTTTACATCCTTATTGATTCATTTTATTAATCACTTTAACTCTAACGTCCTATTCCTCTTTTTCTGAGCATTATAAATTCTTCCTTGTCTAACATTATTATTTCTCTGACATGGTTATGGATAATCATGTCGACCCAGTTTCCTTTTGTCTCGTGTTGTAAGACTAAATTTGTTTAGACTTTAGTAAGGCGCCTTAACCTACGGCCGAGCGAGCTTTCGGCCCATAAACAGAATAAGGGACCCGCCATATTGGTTCAAGTTGAGGCGCCTTAGGTTAAAAAAATAGTTTGACGTACTATGTGAGGCATCCGGTGTCAGTTTGTGTAACCCTTACATCAGATCCTCTTTCCGTATGTTGTTATATATATACTCGTGGTAATGAAAAATTATCTTGTTTTATCTAGGATCCCATATTTTTCTCTTGTATAGGCAATGTTTTCACATGATAACCATTTTAATCTTGTTTTCATCCTACCATAAATGAAGGTCTTTCATTTGTTGAACTTGTTAACAATCCTCGAAGTCTTACCAGGTTTTTATAATTTCCTGAGTATAGCCTGTCTTTCATATGCTGCTTGTGACCAGTGTCTTGAGAGCTGTTTGTGTTCTCTCGGTATCTTACATTTCATCCTTTTCTTATGTTAGGCTTGAATTTCGTCAAAACTTACCAACTCCATCGTTGTATATAGTTCACAAAATCCTGTGTCTTCGTATAGACAGTTTCTAGTTTTTATCCTCAAATAATTTTGAAAAGCTACCGTAATCTCCATTATTTTTGTAATGCTTATTTCTTGATATTAGGTCAAACAAGACGAACTTGCCCGCGCGTGTTTCCCTGGCGTAATCTGTCGTATATTGATGAAGTCAATGCTCTGTTTATATATATATATATATATATATATATATATATATATATATATATATATATATATATATTATTTTTTTTTTTTTTTTTTTCCCCTAAAATTTCTTGCTAACCGAGTTTTTACTTTAGTCTTTTCCATGTTCTTTTCTGACTTGCTTTGCCTTTTCCATATTTTTGAACGTTGCTTTTGAGTTTCATTGTCATTTCAAAGACTTCTGTACCACTTTATCTTCAATTTCCGTGATAGTTCCATACACTATCTTATGTTCAGATAACTACCCTTTTGGTTTTCCAAGATCTCAGTTAGTACTCTCTGTAAGTATGTCTGCTGGAGGAAGGGGGTGCGTGTGTTTATATATGAATGTAGACCTACACACCAAAGTAAAATCTTCATGCCTTTCTGCCCACTTCCTAAAGTGTGTGAGCCTGAACAACCTCCGTACTCTGCTATTTCCTTTTTGCCCTTTACACTACCATATTAAACATAGTGCTATATGACCTTTGATGTCAAGCATATTTATTTTCAACCGTTAACCGTTAACCCTGGGGAGAAAATGGACACTATAAACATGAAAGTGCCAATGGCATGCGTAAAAATCATCTGGTATCATTTCAGTTTTTTTTCAACGTTAATTAAAAAATGAAAAATAAATATCTGTAATACTCTTGCCCGGTTACGAGCAAGGTCTATATAAGTACTTATATAGACCTTGGTTACGAGTAGGTCACACCCGCCTCACGCGTTCACGCCCCAGCCCACCCTTATGCTCATGTAATGTTTCTATCTCAATCCCACATATCTTTCTATCCTGTACCCTCTTTATTGAAGTCTTTACCCTCGTTTTTCATTACTTGTCCTCTCTACTCCGACCCTCCAACCTGTCGGACATCTTCACGAATTCCTCCACCATTTCCATTGAATACCTGTTCTCTTTCGTCAGACGCATAAATATCCTTCATTTGATCGACTCACCCTTTATCTTTAATCCTAGACATTTTGTTCTAATCAAGAACTCCTTTAAACCCCTTTCACCACAATACTTTGTCATAGTGCTATATGACCTCTAAGGTTTAGCACATTTGTTTAAAGCATTTATCATTAACAGTTCTCTGTGATATTTAC
Organism: Penaeus vannamei; assembly: GCF_042767895.1. Classification (NCBI taxonomy): domain Eukaryota; kingdom Metazoa; phylum Arthropoda; class Malacostraca; order Decapoda; family Penaeidae; genus Penaeus; species Penaeus vannamei. The sequence goes on from NC_091567.1 coordinate 34,917,556, forward strand.
AACTGCAGTCTACTGTTTTAGAAACATCCTGTCACTTTTAACTACTCTCGTTGGGTGCTTACTTGTTTCCAGTTCTTAACGGGGGGTAATTATTTAATGTATTACTCTGTACTCGGGTAGCACGTTATATTATTGACTAGCACTGGTATTCCATATTTCAAACCCAGACTCCAGTGCTATCGTAGACTTTCATAAACGATTTAAGTATAATCAATTTTGATCTTCTATAGTTTAATAATATATCGCTCTTCATCTCAAATTATCACTCGCTTCTGTTACCTTCGCCCGTTATGTCGTAAGGTTAGGAAAGAATAGTCTGGCCTTAAATTACAAGGGATGAACATTAAACCACCCAGAAAGTCTGGCAACCTGGCACCAACGGTTTTCGTCTCTTCCTCTTTGAATTGTTTGCGTTGCTGAGGTTTGTCCACTCCGTCCATTCCTTCACACTTTTTTTATCGTGAGTGTTGTTATTTTTCTGTTATTTACATTGTGTCTTCTAAACTTGGGCATAAATGTATGTTTAAATACTATTGGGGCAATTATGCATTCCTTATGTGCTTATGCAAATGCAAACTAATGACATCAATCAAAATCATGAAAGCAATTTACAGGAGTGCTGATTAACATCATTCCGAATGCAAAGTGACGAAGGTATAGACCACACTAGGCTTTCAGATGAACCACTTTCGTACGTTTTTCGTAAGTTAACCGTACCTAACCTGAGAGTGCGGACAATGAATCTTAAAAGATTAGTTCTATGATTTCCAGTTTCTGAGAAATGTCAAGATTAAGAGTATTTTACACAATGTATTGATCTTGCTGAGTACAAGAAGGGAAGCTTGGAATATTTTGAGATTATCTTCTGTCTGGAAAGTGTTTTCTTGATAAAGCTATATGCTCATAGCCTTGACATTTTAAATGCAATTCGGTAGGGTGTCAAAATAAGAAGGATGCATTTTTTCACAATGTCAGGAAAGAGGGACAAACGCCTTTTCATTAGATTCTAAGTGGAAAAATTGTATTTGTAAAGGGTAAGAGTAGGAAATTTTCAGAAGAGAATTGCAGTGCAACATGTTTTATGAGTTTTATGGTGTATAATGTACACACATACATGTGTGTGTATGGATGTACCAACATAGAATTTAAAACCTAGTGAGTATAATGAAGACATTATAGGACAATGTTATCCAGGCGAGACTATACTAGGAAATTTAGCAAATAAGTACAATACACTGTGCATAATGTAGTGAATGAAACGTAGTACCAAGAAACTAAAATATATCGATTCTCCTCAGCAACAACCACTGTTCCCCCTGTGTTTAGCTCCTGCAGTTGATGTTCGTCATACGCTCATATTCATCTTATTTTTCGACACTTCATTCGGGGCAAAAACTTTGTAAACTTCGCCAGTATCTCAATGAAAGGCTTAAACCGTCAAGAACCCCGACAACCGGCAATACGAACACTTTTTCACAAACCAATGTTTAGCGTCCAGTCTAAGTTCCTTTTCAAGTTGCTTGAGAGCTTTAGGTATACTGAAAGTCACATAGAATCAAATAAACACATTTATTGAATATATAACACTTAGATTCAGCACATATATAACAAGCTATGCAATCTATTCTATTGGTACACAAGCAGTTTTGGTTAGCAAAGGAAAAAAAATGTGCATGGTTATCATACCTATGTATCCAAGAGTCGATGCATTTGAATTTTCCTCAAATTTAGATACTGTTGATGAGTATTTTTCCGCCATGACCGTTAAACAGAAGTTAGAATAATGTTTATAACAATATTGATAAATACTCGAAAATCCACCCATTAATCCAGGCATACTTTTTGGCGGGAAAGGAAGGCGACCAAATCCTATAATCTAAACATTTAGAAACATTGAAACCTTTCCGTTTAATATATATATCGTTGAAATGAAAAAACAAAATCTAGTGTTGATCACTTGAACTTATTTTATCACAGAATTTATGTTTTTCGAAGCAACTCACAGGCATAAACCTAAAAAAAAAAAGCAAAATGAAGAGATATGAATGCTAGAGTTATCGTGTACCTGAGACTATTTGTTAAACATCAATTTGTCAGGAAGCATCAGCCAACGGCCAAATTTTTGAAAAAAACTCACTAATTGTTTCTTGTTTATTTAAGCGCTAACACACGGTAATTAGTAACTGCATTTGAAATTATGACGCCAAAGAAAAAGGGACAAAAGCACAATGAAAAGGGAAATATAAATTGATAAAAATCAGTGAGCTGTGAATGCTCATGTTGCGATATGTTGGTTGACGCCTCTCAACAGGTCATTCTTTAGATGTCTTATGAATATTTCACAGATTTCACTGCGATTTGACGAAAAGCAAAACAGATTTATAGCAAGCATAACATACAAGAAGATGTGACACTAAAAGTAATTTGACAATATGAATCCTTTTCCTAAAGTTCTTTTTTTTTTCTTGAAGCTTGGATGTGAATGGATTTGGTATATCTAGTTATTTGAATTCCTTCTTTATATGCATACATATATACCAAATTCCTCAAATCACTCGCTTCATTATAAACAAACTGCATTTCGAAAGACGATCAAAGCTGAAATAAGTTCGTGATATCGCCTTAACTGCTATATGAAAGAATACGAAGCATAATGCACTTAACACCGAAATGCGGGTGAATTCCTTAATACTACCGGAGGAGTGATGGGCGCAGGCTGTTAGTCCTCCCACTTATCCTCTTACATACAATATTGTTCGCGGATTAGAGGAAAATGGGACAACTAACAGGTACTTAGCCTAAAGTTGCGTGACTCTATAAGTCTTGTCCTCCATTTGATCAGCATCTTCGCGCTGGAAAGCAACATCTTCGTCCTGCTGGCTGTTCTTCTCCCAGACCACAGGGGAGTCCATCCTCTCCGGCAGATCGCCCCAGGAGACCCGCAGGCTTCGGCGGGACTCGCGACTTCGATCCCGACTGGTCTTGAGCACGCCCGCCCTCGGCCGCACCTCGACTCCATCTAGAGTCACGTGCGAGACTTCGTCGGTGGAGGAGTACGTGTCGTTCAGAAAGACCTCTGCCTCGTCCTGTAACGACGAGCTCTCCTCCGTGCACTCGAAGTATTCCTCCCCGCTGTTGTCGAAGAAGTTGGCATTCGGCGATAAGGTATCGGTGGCGCTGGACAGGATATCCTCTAAAGACTCTACGCTCGTGTAGGACGCGATCTCTTCTATATGCGGTGGAAGAGTTTCACTGGTTTCTTTTCTGTCAGTGACGAGTTTAGTTCGCGTTCTAGGAGACCTCGCTGCAGGAAAGGTTTCTTCTCTGTAAGGAGAAGATTTTCTCAAGGGTTTTGGAGGAGTCTCTGGAGGTGGAGTCTTATTTCTACATAGTACAAATTCTTCGTGGACAGATACTTCTTCCTGAACAGGTTCTTTGGTTTTGTGTTTTGGGACCATGGCGACGATGGTCGGCGTAGTGTCCCCTTTGCTGGCGGGATCGGGGTCAGAGAGCGGTTCCTCGCAGTCTGGGCTTTCGACGCTCACAACTGCCGGGTAGGGTTCCTCTTCATTCTTCTTTTTCCTGTCAAAGAAAAATTTGTACGCCGAAACCTTGCTGTTTTTATCTTGCAGAGCCTTATTTGCCGGGTCTTCTGCAGTGAACACCTGATTTTCATTTGGTTTAACTTCCTCTTTCTTGGTTTTCGAAGGGGAATGTTTTTTCTTCCTTTTCAAACTCCCCCACATGAATCGTCTTATGTCTCTAGCACTATCGACGGAGGTCTCAGAGGTCTCTGACTTCGTCTCCTGATCCTCTTCTAACTGCCGGCTTCTTTTGGCTTCATCAATGTGTTTCATGTCATGTTGTGGTGACTGTCTCGCTTCAGCCCAGCCTGTGATCGTTTTCTTTTCGAGTCTGTTTTCAACCGTTTCTCTCGTTAATTCCTCGTGCTTCTTTTCTAAGTTGGAGATTTTTTCTGCCACCGAGGACCCGCCGGATTTTGAGGAATCCTTGTTTCCAATATCAGAGGCTGAACGTACACTCTGCAGTCTTTTTCTCCTGACAAATACCTTTTGTTTCGGCGCTTGGGATGTGATTCCTTCGTCTCCTGTATCCGGAGTGTCGTCGTCGTAAAGAGTAAATTTCCGGATTAGCTTTTCTCTTGGCAGCTTATCCTCCGGCGTCAAGAAAGAGATGGCCTCTACTGCCTCCTCGACAGAACCTGGATTGGCTTTGTATTCGTCTGCTGACACTTCGGTGCTGGAAGTATGTTCCACTACCTGATAGCTGCTGCTCTTCACAGGAGTCGCCGGTTTTTCTGGTGCGGTGTTTTCATTATTGATGCCTGACTTCACGAAATTCCGAAAGGATAGTCTGTCTAGTCTGCCGCCCATGCTAGATTTGAGGAAATTTGCTCTCTGGGCTGACACGTCAGTCTCGATAACGTTTTTTTTAACCGACTTTTTTTTTAGTGAATTATTAGGGGAAATTGCGCTGCTCGTTCCCCTCCCCTCCTTCGGCAATCTCGACCCGCAGGACACTGGCGGAGGCGTATTTCTTCCAGTCAGCAGTGTGGTGTCCTCGCTGCCTTTGCTATAATCTGTCGAACATAATTCCTGAGCATCTCCGTCTGTCCCACTGCACTCCTTGTCAGCCACGACAGCAATGGCACTCGGGCCATCACCTGCCGCGACAGGAGGAACTGCCATTTCGTCCATGGCGGGTAAGGTGTCAACTTCAACCCTATAGTTTACCACTGTCATGTCATCCAGGTTTGGGGAACTTGCCAAAGCCTTCACACTGGCCAGTTCTTCAGAAAATGCTTTGTCATCATCATTTAGGTCTTTCTTCCCCTCAGAGAGCGTGGCTTTGATCGCATCGTATTTCATTCTTTCCTGTGGAATCGGACTTTCTGTGAGGCCCCGAATCTTTTGAAGGAACTCATGACGTAGTTCGTTATTTTTTGAGTCTCTATGTCTCTTTGTTTCTTTCCTTGATCTAGATTTCTGGCTTCGCATCTTCACAACAACATCCGTATCACTTTCCTTTTTCACAGGCTCTGGTTTTGCAGCACTGCTTTTACTAACATCAACGTGGACTTCAGATTTCTTTTGTTCTTCATCGTCTGATAACTCAAACATAGTTTCCTCAAAACGTTCATCATTGGGATGAGACGTTTGTTCATTCCCTTCGTCTTCAGGTTTATCATCCATGGTGGGAGACGTTGAGTACAGGCGCAGGAAGTCCTGTTGAATGAGAGTGCCAATGGAAAGGGGCCGAGGAGAGCGCGGGGAAGCGGGCAGGGACTGTGCCTTTATTCTCATGGCGAATTGTTCCACCATCTTGTTTACGGGAGTGGTTGAAATTTCCCTCACAGGTGTTGTGCGCAGGCTTGAAGAGCGCTTTGGTGTGTACGTCTCCACTGGAAAGGGCTTTACAGGAGGAACGTCAATCTCTATCTCCACGCCTTGTTCATCCTTACTCTTGGCATCCTGTTCAGAGGACCCATCCTCTGTCTGGGCGTCTTCTAGATTCGTGTCACTAGATTTCATGGTAACTCCCTCCGTCTGAATCTCGGATATTTTCCGTTGTACACTCGCAAGATCATTTGATGCTTCTGGGTCTTCAGGGGGTTGCTGCTCGCTACTCTGACAGTCTTGAACGGGACAGTCTTGAACGACCTTTTTGTCATCCTCTATTGTGGCTGACGTATCTTTACTCTGGCAGACAGGATCATCATATATCTGACTCCATCTCGATCTTCGCAGTACATTCTCAGTCTTTGGACTCACTGGTCGCTCAATCAGCTGCTGTTCTGCCTGAATTCGCTGAGCAAAATGTTCCACCATCTTGAATACTGAAGGGGTACATTGTTCATCAACCTGAGGTGATGTCTGTTTGGGCAATTCTGGTGGAGTTTCATCCTTTTGTTCAGATACACAATCCTCAGGAATTTCCTCTTTGGATTCATCTTTTTCATCATTAACATCGTATTCTAATTCATTCTTTTTGTCAGATTCAGGAAGCATTTCATCGTCATTAGTGGTTTCATCCTCTTTTTCAGTAACTGGAGCCTCTTCTTCATCATTTTGCTCAATACATTTTGCACCTTTAATGCCAATGATGTCACTTTTGGACTCTTTTATCGGACAGAAGGACTCGTCATGTGAAAACAGTTCTGACACCTCCATGTCAGCTTCCGTTAGTGATGATGACATAGAGACTGAGGTTATACACATGAATTCTTCAGGAGACATTGTACTCTCTTCATCTATCATTTTATCACCAGTGGCTACCAATTCTTGTATGTTTTGTGAAGAAGTATCTACAGTGCAGCAATTAGTTCCCTTGCATTCAATTGATATACTTTGAGGAGGTGCTAAAGGTTCATCTGATATTGTTTCGCTTACACCTGCAGGCTTCACCTCTTCCTCCTTTGGTGGGGCAGTTTCGCTTTCCTTCAAGGACGTTTTGATTTGTTGCATACGGAGGTCATGTAAGTGCATTTGTGTTTGTAGTGGTGAAGATTTTGGGGAAAAGATATCCTCTGGTCTCGTTGGTCTTTTTATACCAATGGGACTAGTAGCTGTGACGATGATTGGTGCCGCCGTCTCAACTGTTGCAGGAGATTCCATTTTGAAAATTTCCGGATGCTGATATTTCTCAGGTATTGCACGAGGCTCTGTTTTGACTTGCTCTGGCATCTGTAGTGTGAAGGTAGGCGACTTTGTGACGTACAAAGGAGGGGCGCTGTACTCTGGTTCCTGTGGAATCTTTTTGAAGGCCCTCCTAAGGCTACCTAGTTTTGAGGAGAGTGAAGGTGATGGGCTTGGCGGTGCTTCCCTTGGGAGTATGCCTTTCATATCCTTTTGTTCGTCTGGCATACTCTTTCGAGAATAGCTCTGATCTGAAAAATCGCCTGCAGATGCACTTGGCCTGCTGGAGGTGTTTTCTGGCCAGTCCATGGTCGCGATAGTGTCGTAGGGCGGCGTGCCAGAGACAGGACTTGGGAGTCTCGGGCTTCCAGGTCTAAGATTCACTAGCTTGAGCTCATCCCTCATAACACTGATGCTCTCACGCAGTTCCTTTTTCTTTTGTTGTGTATTGGCACGTGGCATCACGGGACTCACTGTCAGTGTGTTCAGCCCTGCAATAAAGTTCTTTATATGTCCTCCTCTCTTGAGATGAGGACTGCAGCTAGCATGCGTGGAAGCAACTTTCTTTGGTTCTTCTCTCCTCTCGGCTTTCCTTGTATCTAGGGGGTCATGCTGTCTCTCTCTCGCAACGCCCCCCTCTAAGTAAGAAAAGTTGCTTGTAGCCACAGAATGAGGTCGTGCCCTGCGGGGAAATGTGCTCATCCCAATTTCTTGCACAATGTTAAATTCTGGATGTTTTGAATCTGCATTCTTGCTACGGTTGAATTTCAGTGAATTTGTGTAATCCTTCCGTTCCTCTTTCTTGGGATCGTCATTTTCAAAGGAACGCCGTCGACCATGGAAACTGTTGCTCCTTTTAAGCGGTTTGATAAGTTCAGCCTCCTTCTCCTTGGTAGCAAATGCTTTTGAAAACATAGACACAAGCTTCTTCACTGGAGTACTAGGGGTAATTGGGTCTACACTTCTGCGAGGTTCTGGAAATGTTGAGCGTGCGGCTGAACCTCGCTCAAATGCACTCGCTTTCTCTCTAACTACTTTTGCTTTACAGTCTGTCAAGGGAGAAGTTGGAGCACTCTTGGCTCGACTTGTTACCTGCTTCAACTCAGCTTGAAGTGCTTGTTGGACACGGCGGCTGATCCCTTCTGGAATTTCACTGTAAGCTCGAGCTGCAGAAGTACTACGTCTCTCCTTTATGAGGTTTTGGTGTTCCCAAAAGTCAAATTCCGGTGAGAGTAGAGGACTCTTGCAGCGAGTAGGCACATATAGACTCCGTGGACGTGCCCGGGTGCTTACTCGCGATCGTGACTGGTGCTCATCTCTGAGTACATAGTCAGGAGGACAAGGGGACATGGAACCCTCACGACTGCATCCACGGCTGCCAGGTCGGCTGCCAGGTCGGCTGTCAGGTGCTTGGTAGGAGCAGATAGATGGAACTGGAGAATTTCTTGACAAGGTAATCAGATTATCTACATAGCGAGATGCTGGGTCATAGTCATGGCAAGAAGTAGGTAGGACCCTTGGGGGAGGGGCAGGGTTTGCTGGCATGGGAGCTGAAGCCCTTCGACTGCGCCCGATGCGATGCCATTCCAGCGTATGGAGGCGAGAGTCCACCATGCTTATCATTCTCTTCTCAGGCCGGAATCTGAAAGGCACAATATGATTGAGCTGGCGAGTGTAGTCGGACATCACCATATCATATGCGTGGCTCACATTCCGGAAGGGTAAAACATTTTCGGTCTCGAGGGGTCGTCGGTCCAGCACATGAAGGTGGTGAAGGAGCTCTGCCTGCAAAAAGTGCCTGAAAGTCGCCCATCGCGTTGAAAGCATCATAATGGGGTCAGGAGGGCGATTGCTTTTCAGACTCTTGTGGCACATTTCCCTTGCCTGCTGGTCGCTTCGCCAGTCTAGACACAGAGACCACACGCGATGGTGCGTCAGCAAGCGGGCATAGATGTTATCGGTCCGCAGAAGACTTCCCAACTCTTGTAGAATGAAAGGTGTGCCCAATAGATCAGCATGAATGCCTGTAGCAATCCTGTCAAATCTTCCCTTAAATGGTAAAGGTCCCTTAGCCAGATCCCGAACATTTGATCGGATAAAGGTCAGGGTAACTTGGTTCGAACGTAAGAGTTTGTGACTAGCCTTAGCAAACACCTGTGTGAGAAACTTGAGATACATATCGATCATATTTCCCTCCTTCTTCAGATTTCGAGACACCATGGCGAAATCCCAATCTTGGAATATCATGTCGATGCCGTGAGGAGCGTAGATCATGTCGTCCTCAGGAGCCACGTCCTTGATCCATTCTGTCTCCTCGGACCACTTGGGACTCACGTCTTCAAACTTGGCCAGATATTCGGGCTTGAGCGGACTGAAGCACGCGAGAGTGACGTTAGGGAAGTTTCCACCGGTCTTGTGCTTCCTCAGCGAACCCCTTTTGATCCAGTCGGAGATAGCTTTCTGGTGTTCCCGCGGGCAGGACTTCACATAGCGGCCCAGAACGTCCTTGACCACTTTGCTCGACATTTTGGACGTTCGGACTTTCTCAAGCTTTTGCATCGCTGCTGGGTCGTTGGCAAAACTCATCCACCCATTCCACACAGCTTGAACGAGGGTGTATGTGACGGCATCGATGTGGACCTGTTAAATGTATGCATCATCATCATGGGTGTATTTAGATAAACCCGCAAGAAAATAATACTTAAAAATCCCACTCGACATGTAAATGAAAAAAAAAGAGAGGTAAAGCAGACTTGAAATGCGTTCGAGGTAAAGCAATCATTTGTTTTTTCTTTTACACTCACCTGCTGTCGGAGCTCATTCAGAAATGTCTTATACGTCATGTTGAGAAGGTTATGGAGCGTGTTGCAGAGTAAAGCATGCGTTTCCATGTCCAGAGCCAGGGAGTAAAACACCATCACAACCTAGGGAAGTTGAAAGGTACAACATTGTCTTCAAAATCAATTTTATTATGAGTCCTAGCTTATATCTTCGCCATCATCATTGTTATATATTGCAATAAGGAGAGGAAAAAAAACACCAGAATAAAGCAAACCACATCCAGATGCCCATGAACAGAATAAATAAAATCATGATAAGACGCCTGCATCCAAATATAATCTACTTCTTCGGGCTTACCTTCTCAGCATGCGACTGAAGGAGGTTCGGGTCCTGCAGGGGCGTGGGCATGTCGGGCACCATCAGCAGGTACAGCAGCAGGAGGTCTCGGGCGAGGATGTGCGGGCTGGAGTCCAACAGGATGAGCTCCAACAGCTGCAAGGCCAAACACTGGGTGGATTTGTGGTCTCTGGGCGTCCTGGCTTCTTCTGTCGTTCTGTCTCCCTCTTCCGTTCTTCGATCTCTATATTTCTCTATCTGCCTATCTTTTTTTTCTGTCTATCAATCCATCTATTTTTGTATCTATCCATATATCTCTATTTGTCTGTCTGCCTGTTTAACTACTCATCTGTCTATCTACCAAACAATCTATCGATCGATTTATTTGACTGTGTATCTGCTTATCTAAATAAATATATATCTACCGATCTAGCCACCGAGCTATCGATCTAACTCCCCATTTAATTTTCGATACAGTAACAAAAGCGACGAAAATATAAAGAAATTTCAACGCTGCATAGATAGTGATCACACCTACGACCTACGATATTTACTACTGACCTGAAAGATTGTGCGTGTTTATTAACTATGTAAGAAGAAAGGTTGAAAATACATTTATGAATTGTTATAGCATATGTGTCATGTTTGCAAATAATTGATTACACACACACACACACACACACACACACACACACACACACACACACACACACACACACATATATATATATATATATATATATATATATATATATATATATATATATATATATATGTGTGTGTGTGTGTGTGTGTGTGTGTGTGTGTGTGTGTGTGTGTTTGTATAGAAACAAGCCGTCACATCAGACATAAGAGATGACCTGCGTGCAAGAGTCTGGCGTGTCATGCAGCGTCCTGAGCACGTGCTTGAGGTCGGCGCCCAGCATGAGGATCCTCAGCGCCTCCTCCTCCCGCCCGCCGTCCCGCCCATCCTCGCTCCTCCTCTTCCACGCCTCCTTCCGCGGGTCCTGCTTCTCCTCGCTCTCCTTCTGCGGCGGGACGAAGAGAGAACGTGAGGTGGAAGGAACGGAGAATGGTGATGGGGAGGAAGGGGAGGTGATTATGGAGAGAAGGAAGAAATAATGATGATAATGATTGTGGTGAAGAGGAAGAACATGACGATAATTTTGACGGAGATGATGATAATGGTGATGATGAAAAGGAGGAATATGGTGATGATACTGATAAAGAGACAGGAATAGGGAAAGGAATAACAACGACGATGAAGATAAGAATAGGAGGAAATCGACGATGTGGAGGATAGGGGAAGATGTAGACGAATAGGATAATAATAAGAGAATTTCGACGATGATGAGAATAAGGAGGATAGGGGAAGACGAAGATGACGTCGACAATGAGGATAAGAAGAGGATTTCGAGAATGAGGAGGATAGGGGAAGACGATGAGGATAAGAATAAGAGGATTCCGACGATGATGAGAATAAGGAAGATGACGGTGACGATGAGGGTAAGAATAAGAGGATTTCGAGAATGAGGAGGATAGGGATCGACGATGAGGATTTCGAGAATGAGGAGGATAGGGGAAGACGATGAGGATTTCGAGAATGAGGAGGATAGGGGACGACGATGAGGATAAGAATAAGAGGATTCCGACGATGAGGAGGATAGAGGAAGATGAAATCGACGATGAGGAGACTCACCGCTCGCTGCGTGGCGTCGGGCGGAGTCAGCGCCGCCGCCTGACTCCCGGCTCCCTCGTTCTCGCTCCACCTGTTGACGCGAGGCTTGTTAGGGCTTGCTACTTCGTTACTCTTTCGGGCCTTATCTTTCTATTGCATTCTCACTCTCTCGTCGCAGTCGCTTGCCATCGACATGAATAAGATATATAAGAAATATATTTGGTCCAAAAGAAATACATCATAAAAAGGAACTCGTGCACACACACACACACACACACACACACACACACACGCGCGTTTGAATGTATGTATATACAGCATAATTCATCAAGAAAAGACCAACGCGAAGCCGCCCGACCTGAGGTAGTCGACGGCGTGGATGAGGCGCCCCAGGTACTGCGGGATCCCTTTGGCTCGCCGGTTCCACTCGTTGATCTTGCGCGCCGCTTCGACCACCTGCGGGAGGCAAGAGGGGGCGTTAAGGGAGGCAAGGGGGCGTTAAGGGAGGCAAGGGGGGGCGTTAAGGGAGGCAAGGGGGCGTTAAGGGAGGCAAGGGGGGGCGTTAAGGGAGGCAAGGGGGGGGGGGGGCGTTAAGGGAGGCAGGGGGGGGGGCGTTAAGGGGTTAATAGAAGGTGGGGAGGGGGAGGTTAGGATAAGGGGGATGAAGGGGGTGTGGGGAGGGAGGCTTATAAGCGGTGGTTCTCTAAGGGCAAATCTTATTTATGCTGTAATTGTGTTTCTCCGCTACTTTCTGGCTGCCTGTTTGTCACTTTCTGTTTCTTTGAAATCTGTCTTTCTTTTTTCTTTCTCTCACCCCCCCCCCTCTCTCTCTCTCTCTCTCTCTCTCTCATTTTCTCTCTTTCCCTCTCTCCCTCTCCCTCTCCCTCTCTCTCTCTCTCTCTCTCTCTCTCTCTCTCTCTTTCTTTCTCTTTATCTCCCTCCCTCCCTCTCTTTCTCTCTTTCTTTCCCTTTCTCTCTCCCCCTCTCTCTCTCTCTCTCTCTCTCTCTCTCTCTCTCTCTCTCTCTCTCTCTCTCTCTCTCTCTCTCTCTCTCTCTCTCTCTCTCTCCCTCTCTCTCTCTCTCTCTCCCTCTCTCCCTCTCTCTCACTCTCTCATTCTCTCATTCTCTCTCTCTCTCTCTCTCTCTCTCTCTCTCTCTCTCTCTCTCTCTCTTTTCCTCTCTCTATCTCTTTTCCTCTCTCTATCTCTTTTCCTCTCTCTATCTCTTTTCCTCTCTCTATCTCTTTTCCTCTCTCTATCTCTTTTCCTCTCTCTATCTCTTTTCCTCTCTCTCTCTCTTTCCTCTCTCTCTCTATCTCTTTCCCTCTGTCTCTCCCACTCCCTCTTCCTCTCTCTTTCCCCCTCTCACTCTCTCTCTTTCCTTCTCTCTCTATCTCTTTCCATCTCTCTCTATCTCTTTCCATCTCTCTCTATCTCTTTCCATCTCTCTCTCTCTCTCTCTTTCCATCTCTCTCTGTCTCTTTCCCTCTCTCTATCTCTTTTCCTCTCTCTATCTCTTTTCCTCTCTCTCTCTCTTTCCCCCTCTCCCTCTGGCTCTTTCCCTCTCTCTCTCCCTCTCCCTCTCTCTCTCCCACTCCCACTCCCTCTTCCTCTCCCACTTCCATTCCCACTCTCTCTCCCTCCCTGCCACTCCCTCTCTCTCAACCTACGCCTTAAAGAAAAAGACAAAACATAGGAAAGGAACTTTTCCTCGGCCACATCAGCTGAAAATTGCAATCTTACCGCATGCACGTTATCGCGTTACCGACATGATGACTGTATCAGATAACATCATGGCGCTGAAGTATGAAGTCAGCTGTGTCATTGAAGTCAAGAGAGAGAGAGGATTGTGAGGTTTTAGTTAGGAAATTTCTTCATTTGTATTATATTTACATTCATCAATATCTCTCTGTTTGTCTATGTTTATCTATGTACTCTACTGTGTAACCTGTTTTGTCAACATATATATTTATTGTGGCATTTCTGTTTTCCAGTAATATGTGCATCCATTTCGATTGCAGACCTTCTTATCTATTTAACTATTCTCTCTCTTTCTGTGTGTGTGTGTGTGTGTGTGTGTTTGTGCGCGTGCATGTATTGCAAATGAACACTTTTGCCGCTTCCTTTTCTTGTCCATCTCTTCCTTATTCATCTTTGAAAAAAGAGTTAAACACTGCCCAAGAGGAAATCATTTAACTCGACACAGAAGCCCATTAAACATTTTTTCAAAAATGAAATCTAGTCTTGTCACAAAAATCTAGTATTGCATTCAGTTGTGTTGCGGTGAGGGAGTGGCCGGCGGGGAAAACTCGAGCCGGGTGACACAGCACGTAACCGATCTAGCACAGGTGTGTGTTACCGCATTTCTACCGGCAGTGCCAGCATAACACCCCTTAGCGCCATATAGTCGTCAGATTGGGGTTTGGTTTCCTCTTTGCCGGTTTCCTTTCGACGCTGAAGCCATCACGGCTTTATTAATCTCCCTCATCTTTTCCGTAAAATTTGACCATGGAAGTTTAGTCCTTCAGTTATAGCTGAGGATTACCTTCTCCTTCGCCGTGAGGCACACAGGGCGGTGGTTCTTGGCATCAATCTTCCTGCAGGAGTCGGTGCAGTAGGAGGAGACGAGGCAGTCGGCGCACGGCACGCCGCCCAGGGCCTCCTCGCGCCCGCAGTAGCTGCAGCAAACGCGCCGCCGGCTGCTGTTGACGCACTCATCCTGAGGACAGATAGAACCTTCAGCTCATACTGTGCTGACAGATACACCATTGTAGTTTTTGTCGCAAAAAATGGGAAGCATATTTGAATCATACCTGCCCAAAATCTTTTTTCGTTTCTTCCATCCCTGAGATAGATTCTCTTGTGTAT
>NC_091567.1:34946873-34956873 GCF_042767895.1 Penaeus vannamei
AGCGAGGACCACCGCAGGCGGAAAGGTGGATTTATAAAAATGTTTCCGAAACGATAAAACTTGAGGTGAATTAGTGACCAAATTATACGTCTATTTATGATTCTATAAATATATATTACTTTGCTAGCTTATGCCTGCTGACAGCTGCAATGATTGAAACATTAGGTAACATTCTGTGTGTAATACATATGCAATTCTTGCCTGTATCTAACCCAAGTTTCAGATTCCGTAAAAACAGTTTTGTTCATGCAAACCAGAAAAAAATGGGCAGCACCTACATTTTAGTTTAGTGGGAAAATGTATTTTAAAATAAAACCAGTTATTTATAGTTAAACTTAAAAAAAGAAAGCACAAAAACGATTCAAAATTAAACAGAATATATAACAAATGATAACATACACCATGTTGAACAGGAAATAATACACCTATATAATTACAAAATCAAAGGGATTCTAAACATTCAATTCATATTATTTGCTTATCTATCTTATTCATCTTATCATTGTTTCAATATTATCATATTTTATGTATCTATTTATTCAATAATCTTCTGTTAGACGTTATCTAAGGCTCGAGAAGCGGCGAAAAAATTTACAAGGAGATAATCTTACCTTTCGAACAATGATCATTGTTGTTATCAGTTTTGCCATCATCATAATGATTATCATTTTGATTTATTGGTCCTGTTGTTACCGCCTTTGTCGCTATGATTATTGTTATTTTTTATTATCATTACTGGTATTATTACCATTATTATCATCATTATCAGTTATTGTTATTATTAATAGTAGTAGTAATAGTAGTAGTAGCAGTAGTATGATTAATATAACCATCATTTTTACTATTATTATTGTTCTCATTATCATTATCATTATTATTAATATTATCACTCTTATTATTATTATCATCATTATTATTATTATTACTATCATCATCATTAATATCATTCTCGTTATCATCTTCATTGTTACAGTTATTTTAAACATTATAATTACTATATATATGCTTTCTTTCATCACCTTGCTTTGTGGTAAGCGGAAAACTCCATTTTTTTACTGGCTTTAATGGTACCAATAGTATCGATCGTTTGCCCCTAATTACTTATTGATAAATAGCTGAAAAAGTCCGGTCCCGGGCAACTCTCGATGAACTGTACTGAATTACTTATCATTGTTATTGTTGCTGTAACTAGTAATAACAGCAACTACACGATGCTAATTAAGGCAAACGTCAAATAGATCGTCTTTAATTACTACTTTTGCGTGGAACGGAAAACTCCGATTTCAATATATGCTTGTACATTGTTTTATGTATGCGTATATACAATGTTTAATTACGCATTTATGGTGTCCAGTATTTACTCCGCCACAGAGTGTATGCAAGCACGAGATCAGTCTCTGAAATATTAGGCCGGTCCCTTGAGAAATAAATGTATTTAATCTACAAAGCTTACACTGATCCATTCTTTCAATATTAGTTCATGTTACGCTCACTACTATTTTCCTTTAGAGTTTTGTCACAGGCATGAATATTTTCGAGAATTTGGCTATTCATGATGGATTATCGTTACTTTATCAAACCTTAGGATTTTAGCTCCATAATAGGTCCTGCATATTCCGGTTTCCGATCCCAGACTGTCCTTATTTCCTGTTTTACCTCTTTCTTTCATTTTGTTTACCTTTCGTTAACATGGCTGCCTTCGGGCTATGCTCCAGATTACCCACATGAGACAGAAATTTAATTTAACAGAAATCTGGAAAAAAAAAATCTGCTGTGAAGTTGTAAGATTACATACTCAAAGAAGTTGAAGTCGTATCCGATAACAGTCAGTTCATATGATCTGGTGCGAGTTTATTAATGTCCACTGTTCCTGATATATATAAGGAATACTAACAATGGTATTCAAGTCGATTTTGATACCGATCTGTTCGTAGGAAGGATATGATTTCTTAGAAATGTAAACGTTTTTTTTTTTTTTTTTTTTTTTTTTGGGGGGGGGGTCCATGGGTTTTTGTACATAGTTCACAGACCATTAACTCTTTCATTCTTCTTGTGAGTTTTATGATTGTTATTCATTTATACTATTTCGATAGTAATGCGTGGAACAGGGGAAGGTGCACTAAACTGTCAAGGTAAATTCATTTGGTTTATGTTGGCAGGCAGTTGATAGGTGTGCCTTAGAAAACAGTAGGTGGGTATAGGCGAAGGGCATTTCACTTCGGAAATCCCTTGCACCCTACCTGGAAATCCGAAAAAAAAATCCGGAAATCCGAAAAAAAATCTTTGGAAATCCAGAGAATCCTAAAATCTCTCAAATATTCCAATTGCAACAATCTTACACAAAATATTGGTAATAGTACTAAAGATGCCTTAAAAGTCAGTAAAAAATTTCATAAAATCACCTGAAAAGTTGAAGGGCAATGTGCTATATTGATTCCGCTCTGCAGGAACTTTTCCTTAGTTGCCATGGACTTCGATTGATAAACACAATCACAAAAAACGTTTAGTACCTGGGATTAAAATAATGCCATTTTAAATTAATATGATATCTGATATACCTTTTTAAATCATACGGTTTCATAGGTATATGCTTTGTGGCCCTGTGCGCTAAATCCCAAGCGGTTTGATTGGCCTGTTAGGTATGCAGAGACCTTTTTTTAATACCTACCAGTACTATGGAATCTTTTTTTTACGGAAAACAAGCTTTTATCAAAATGAAGCACACTTCGAGCCCGATTGCTTTGCGAACAGAGTGGCTTACAACATGGGATTTGCAAAACGGTAGGCCATTTCCAATTTATATTTGTCATGATCACAACAGCACAAAACAAATTCTGAAAGAGCGCTTTTGCTTGGCGGCGTAGCAAACACTCATTGCGTGGGTACGACACAGTGTGCCAAGTGCATTGCAAGTGTGCATGTATTAACACAGATGTAGGGTAGGTACACCCTAAAAAGCACAACACAAATAAATACCGTTGCCCCTCCACTCGCGAATGGATGTAGGCCTGCGCCACGGGTGCAGATAAGAGATATCTCAGCCTGCAGAAATGTTCTACCATACAGAAGCGGAATTACACGTTCGACTATAAAAACAAATTTAGAAAATTACCATTCATTCAATCTCTTCGGGTCTCGACGCCACTCCGAGTCCGACGCCACTCCGAGGTTTGGCACAACTTCCACATCCACAGCGTCGGGCTCGTGCATGTACGGTCCAACAACCATCAACCCTTGATATTCCTCTTCTTCCAACTCTTCGAAAACGGTGGCACCCTCTGAAGAACTTATGCCAATGTCCTCGTCGGAATAATCCGATGAAACCTTATTACCGCTGTAGTCTTGTAGTGAGTCCGCCATGTACAATGTATTGAATGCAGAGAATGCTGTGATCGTGTTCTGGAATTGACGTCACACATCCGGGTTCCGGATTTTCGCGGGAAAATATAACGACTTCGGAAAATCGAAATAAATCAATTTTGGGGAATTATTTTCAGATTTCCTTTTTTACTCATATTAGAGAGATGGTTTGCGAGCTAATTCTCCCTTTTTAAAATTTTCAGTTGTTACTTCACATAAGCCCTTTAAGCGCGTTCTTGATATCAAAAGTATTATATCAATACAACAGAAGCACAGGGTATTATGAATGTAGCTTCAAGGTCAAGTGAGTTTATATTAATCCCCGTGTCTATTCCCGCAATTTTCAGAAAGAGGATTGCTTCTTTTAAAATGCTGAAATTTCCAAGTAATTGTGGCCATTTCTGGAAGTGAATTGGCTTAAACGATATTCCAATAGTTAATCCCGGGGTTAATCCATCAGATTATGACAAAAACAAAAACTCGAGATTTTTTTTGTCTAAAGGGTTGAAGTAACTTTAAGCAGAGTCAATTTTTATGGTGAAACGGTGCATCTCATATGGAACCTGTAAAGTCACCCCTGATACTAACTTAGTCTTTAAAACACTTACGATGGTTGTTAAAGCCTTTAACAATTTTGGAGATCTCTCGAAATTCGGTAATCCCTTACAAATCTGTCTGGAAATCCGGAAATCCCGTTCAAAAATTTTGGGATTTCGGAAAAAAATGGGAATTATGATGATCACTGCAAGGAATTTCATGTGATTTGTCCTTAATAAGATACCACAAATTCAGACAACTCTCCAAGGGATTGTTAAAATAAGCAAGACGACATTTTGCTACAGTTCACTTATTCTGCTTCCATTGCCAATATCCCCCATTTTTTTCCAGTAGCGTCCTTGGAATAACCCATGAAACTAAAAAATGACAACCACTATCACGTCCAAAAGCTTAGTATTTTTCAATATTTCCTCGTGCTGTCAAATGGGACCACAAAGCTTATTATCTAGCCCTTATTGTCTCCTTGTCAATGACCATCATATCCAGAAGTGTTGGTTTCTCTGTTCGATATAATTATGATTGATTTTAATGTCATACTTTTCACAAATAACTCAGTGGTCCCCAAAGTTTCTAAAGAAGTTTTTGTTCTATTGACTATCGTATGCACCTGAAAGAGCTCTACTCCCATCGTTTTCTTGGTAAATAAAATCGTTCAAAATTGCCTTTAGAGTGTGAATCGTTATGTATTGTTCTCAAATTCTTCCTCTGTCTGCTTACCTGCTCCACGCTTCACCTGAAGGCTAGATCAGCAGCAACTCGAGGTGTCATGGCGTCCCACATAGCTAGTTTGATGATTATCCAATGAAAATATAACCATTAAAATAATTATTTTCCATCCCATTTTGAAAATTGAGAAGACCAAAATGATCGACCAATATTCACAAAGCATCCGTAACTTTTGTGACGTCACCAAAATGTGCTTTTTCCAAAAATAGTATCAGATGCTATGACACCTCGACTTGCTACTGATCTAGCCTTCTCCCTTCAAATCCTGCCCAGTCTGGAAGTGCAGCTCAGTATCTCATCAGCGACATTGCCAAGGAGTTAATGAATGAAATTTCTATTTAGTTTTAATTCCTCGAACTTTCCGTAACCCTCTCCTGTTGTCTTCAACAACTTGATTCTTTATTCCCTGGCGTGTTGTGCTTGAAATGTTCCCAAAGCATTATTTGTCTTCTTTTCCTGACATTAACCAATAACCCGCCTGGTAACTTTATTCCATTTGATTTAAACTACTATCCCATTTTTCAACGTTAGTGTGGGTCTCTCTTCTCTTCCAAGCTCATTCAAAGTACATAAAATTCGGACATTGTTTTCTTTTTGTTCGCATAGGTCTACCGGTCATTCATAAAAAGGGGATGGTTAATTTTCCGATGTCTGATTGTTTATTTATCTATTTATTATGATTTTCATTGTTACTGTTATTATGATTAATATTATCGTTATCATTATGATTATCATTATAATGTTTTTCCTCATAATCATTGCCATTATCTTTGTTGTTGTTTGTATCCTGTTTTGGAATTCCTTGACATGTGATAAGAGAATCATCGCAAATACGGGATAGCACCTAGAATAATATGTCTCCTTGGACAACTCCTCACTTCATTTTTTCACTTCTTTAAGCATTTTCTCTACATCTGTGTCCTATTCGCCAAATGGAATTATCTGAGCTGTTCACTGGCATCAAAATCTTCCTCCAGGCATTCCAATCAGGGCCGAATTTTGATTTTGGAGGTCCCGGGGCGCTTCAGGGTCGCCGGTCCCTTAATGATGTAATTAAATTATATGGCTGATAATCAAATGAACTGGGAGAAATGACAGACCGCATTTCTTCAGAGCGAAAAGTACACGTACTACCGACGAAAAATTTTGATGTTATTTTTTTCTCAAGTTTCGCGCTGGAAGAAATGACTACAAGATTCACTTTGTAATACAGATCATAGTAATGTTAATATTACAAAGATTTCATATTTATTAACAAATACCTCTTACCTTATATATATCTTTTGTATCATGGTATTATAGGCAAATTTATGACTATAATGTCTGGATAAACTTTGCTTACTATTTTTCTTAGTATATTACTATTACCAGTTCATCGTGTTGTTTAAAAGGGGGAGGGGGAGAAGGACGCCTGGAAATGGGTAGGTATACCCTGCCTTTCTATTTTCGAGTGTCCCCCTCCAACACTTTGTTGATTCTGTTTCATAGTAAAACCATTTTAAAATTGTTATATTCATTAAATAAAGGTAGTCCTTAACCTAGGGGCCCTTTGGCACGAGGGACCCAGGGCAATTAACTTCTGTGTCTCTGTATAGATCGGGCCCAGATTCCAGTGACCAGATTCCATTATCATACTTAACGTTTCTCATTAATCGGTCCCTTTATTTGATCTTCTTTAATATTGCCACAGTATATACATATTATGTGTTCCTCTTGATTGTTCTTGCAGCATGTTCGTTCCAGATGTAATAGTGCCATCCTTTACACGTGTATATGTGACAATCATGTCTTATCTCAGTCTACAAACTAAGCAGATTCTAGAAATAAAAATTCGGCGATAACATCAGATGACAACATGTTCATAGTTATCAATGTCGCCACGTTTGCATTTCCCAAGCAATTATTATATGATGACAAGAATAACGTCATTGCATCAGTGAGAGCGAGAGCAATTAAAATTCAGGGGGAAACGGTTCGCCGGTAACACGAATTCATAATTCACTTTGGAATGACGGCGCAGCATCGCAGTAGCTCATGACATCACCGATAAAATAGATAGAAATTAGTATTAAAATTCAAACAAATTCCCTTGTTTCTTAAGCGCGTATAACTCTTAGGACATGTGGATTTTTGAGATCGTAGTTGTCACCAGTAT
This sequence comes from Penaeus vannamei, assembly GCF_042767895.1. Lineage (NCBI taxonomy): Eukaryota > Metazoa > Arthropoda > Malacostraca > Decapoda > Penaeidae > Penaeus > Penaeus vannamei. Next base: position 34,953,673 of record NC_091567.1, read on the forward strand.
TGCTAACTTAGCGCGAATACAAGATGCTATGTCTAGCGCCTTTGTCGTCTATATACCCTTCACTTTATGGTTTTGTAGAAAGCTTATGTTAATCGTTCTCACATGACACCATGAATGCGAAGTTATATGTTTTAATTCGGACACTCTAGAGCATATAGAACTATAATGAAAGTATGTACTATACCAAAAGCTGTCATCCATCTCACCATTAGCACCTATTTAGCGAAATAAATCTTTATAAGAGGCCGGACCAAGAAAAGAATGAATTTACAGAATAAGATAAGTACTTCATATGAGCACCGACAATGCATTCCTTACAATATTTTATGTTCTCACATAGGCTTACCGTATAGATATGCAGTGAACCGAGTTTTTTTTAAATCTATATATCCATTGATTTAGCATGGAAAATATACCTGCCGGATTTTATTCAGCGTAGCTTTATTATATTCAAGTTATTTAATGTCTTTATGCGTCATTACTAGTGTTTAGGGAGAAATTAATCACAAATTTAGATGCTTTTTGCTCAATGTAGCGCATTCGTCGCCTTTCCGCTCGCAGGCCGGGACCGGGTCCCCCTGAAGGCCTCTCCGCTCAGCCCGGTCGCACATTGTCCGCCTGCCAGGATTTTTATACCAAATACCACATAAACAAAGGTATGGCCTATCTTGGAGATGAGAGAGGAGGAGGAGTATGTGTTTATGCCATGAGGTTGACAGAATGAAGGTTTTTCCTAAATCTTTTGTCCTGATTATGTGTTAATGTGGTTTGTTATTGTTGTTTTTGTGTCCCGCTGCCTGCCTCAAAGGTCAGGTTTTTCACTTATTCAGAAGGCTTGTGTGACGACAAAGTTTAATGGCGCTTTTGGCATCTTTATTTCTCACTCTTTAAGCCATGAATTGGACCAAGATGTTTAATGTGTGTGTAGGGTGCAGGGAAACGAAGGCCCATATTGCTGTTAGAGAGAATGACAAGGAAGTGAGGTATTGCAGATGAGGTTTTTTCCTTTATTCTGGTTGACTGTCAGTAGATTAAGAGACGTCAGCAGGTCGGATAGACTTCCTCATAGAAATGTCAGATAGGGTATTGTAAGAAAATGAAGGTGCAGTCACCAGAAATTGTTCAAATGTTTTATTAGTATGTCTGTGGCATTCACGACAGAAGTAACTACACAAAACTGCCAATACCAAAAATGAATGAATAATTACTTATTGGTAATTGGATTATTATATAAGATTATCTCACAAAAGTGGATAATGATAAGGAAAAGTGATAAGTAATCAAGTGGAGAGGGTGCATCATCTTTATTAGTTATGGTTTTGATAAGTAGTAGCAGAGTGTAAGGCAGTTGCTGGCTTTAAAAGCATGGTATTGTGTAAATTAAATTCTACCAAATTTCTGGCCCTGTAACCTAGTATTAAGTATGTCTGCGTATCCTAATGAAGGTGTGCAAATTTATGTTTAACATTCTCTTACTCCCACAGCACAATGGGTGACCGGCTGGAGCCTGTCCCGACTGTGGACAAGGACTCCTTTCAGAAGGAGGAGGAGAATGTGATGGAGCTGTGGAAGAAACTGGATGCTTTCCAGACCTCACTCAAGCAGAGCAAGGATAGACCAAAGTAAGCTTAAATCTGAAATTTTCTTGGATTGTTAAGCTTGTTCTCAATTTTTAATTCATGAAACCTTTTGGTGACTTAAATAGATTATTGGGTTTATCATATTCATCTAAATGTTAGTAGTAGTTTATTTCTTTTTGTTCGAGGATGTCTTTATATTTCAATATTTGTTTTTAAGTGCATCTTCTTGTCTTTATATAGCACTATATATTTCCTTTATTAAATATGTTTACTATGTAATCTGAACATACGTTTTTCTAATTCCATTTCTGCAATAGGTTTACTTTTTACGACGGCCCACCATTTGCCACGGGTCTTCCCCACTATGGGCACATTCTGGCTGGAACCATTAAGGATGTAGTTACGCGATGGGCACACCAGACAGGACATCATGTTGAACGTCGCTTTGGCTGGGATACCCATGGCCTCCCAGTGGTGAGCAATTTTTATACTCTGATGGAATGACTTTAATGTTTCAAGAATTTTCTTTGATTTTTTGAGGATTCTCAACATTTCATTTCTAAAGTACAAATGGTAATTTTTTATATTTCCTCTCATTAATATTTATTGAAATATTGGTATAATGATACATAATTTTACACACCTTTCTTTTTCTACCTCTTCTCAAAAGGAATATGAAATTGACAAAACTCATAACATCAATGGACCTGAGGATGTACAGAAAATTGGGATCAAGAAATATAATGAGCTTTGTCGTAGTATTGTCACAAGATATTCGGAAGACTGGGAGCAGATCATTACCAGGATGGGACGTTGGATTGGTAAAGTGGCTGTATTGATTTTAATGTTACATTAAGATAGATATGTTTAAAAATACACACATAGTCACAGGTGTTTATTTTTAGGATTATATTTCAGAGTGATGTATAATTGGGTAGATGGTACTTTCTTGTTGGTGTTTCCATTATCAACCTAAATTTGAATATTTTTTAAATATTGTAAAGGAAGTAACATTTATAGGTGCACAGAGACCTAAATAACATAAGGCTTAAGGAATTTATTTATATCTACTTTGCTTTCTGACTGAAATTCTTACAAAGAAATTACTTAATTCCAGATTTTAAGAATGATTACAAGACCTTGTACCCTTGGTATATGGAGAGCATCTGGTGGATCTTCTCGCAGCTGTACCAAAAGGGGCTGGTTTATCGTGGCTTCAAGGTGATGCCATTCTCGACTGCCTGCTCAACACCCTTGTCCAACTTCGAAGCAGGTCAGAACTACAAGGACACACAAGATCCATCAGGTAAGGGTTTTATTATGATTATTGTTTTTTGAAGTGTTGAATAGTGCCTTCCGTTTTCATTTCCCATAATGCATTATTGATATATTAATGTGCCACATTTGACATGGATAGCATCGAGCACATTTATATAAATAATGTTTTATAAAAAATGAACTAAACCACTTTATTTGCCTACAGTTGTTGTCAATTTTCCAATCCTGAATGAGAAGGATGTCCTTCTAGTAGCATGGACTACAACTCCTTGGACCCTGCCTTCAAATCTGGCACTGTGTGTGAATCCAGAAATGGACTATGTTAAGGTTCAGGGCAAGGTAA
>NC_091567.1:34959373-34979373 GCF_042767895.1 Penaeus vannamei
ATAAATAATGTGTATATATATATATATATATATATATATATATATATATATATATATATATATATATATATATATATATATATATATATATATATATATATATATATATATATAACTTGATGCTGTCAACACATTTGTAATTGAAATGAGTGATTAACAACTGCTTTCAGGTTCATTATCCATTTGAGAACAAACGAGACTTTGAAGACTGTTTCCCTGCTGACTTCATTGCTGAGGGTATTGACCAAACTAGAGGCTGGTTCTACACACTCCTTGTGATCTCAACTGCTCTGTTTGGTAAACCGCCATTCAAGAACTTGATTTGCAATGGTCTTGTTTTGGCTGAAGATGGACAGAAGATGAGCAAGAGAAAGAAGAACTACCCTGACCCAATGTACATGGTGGACAAGTATGGTGCTGATTCCCTGCGACTGTACCTCACTAACAGGTGTGTTATTGATGGAATGATTGTTTTTCTTTAGATTTATAAACTGTTTGGTTTCAAGTGACTTTAGAATTAGTGGTCTTTGTATTGCTTTTGTGGCTCTTTGGTAACACCTATGATTTTCCTTTTCATTTTAGCCCAGCTGTAAGAGGTGAAAATTTACGTTTCAAAGAGGGGGATGTATTGAATCTGCTGAAGGAAGTCTTCATCCCATGGCTCAATGCCTACCGCTTCTTTGTTCAGCAGGTTGAAAGGTATTTTTTCCCCAACTTTGTTTATTACACTTTTTTTCTTCATGAAATTTGTGGTTACTTTTATTCAATATACATATATTATATCTGCAGCCTCTCTATAAGTTAAATGGTGCTTAGTACAGGAAATAACAGAATTTTAATTTTTCTTTAAAAGGTATGAAAAAGAAGAAGGAGCGCAGTTCCAGTTCGAGGAAAGTGTCATGGGCAAGTCGACCAATGTGATGGACAGGTGGATTCTGTCCTTCACACAGTCACTCCTTGCCTTTGTGCACAAGGAGATGGAAGCTTACCGTCTCTACACTGTAACGCCACGCCTCGTGAAGTTTGTAGATAACCTCACCAACTGGTATGTGAGATTTAACAGGAAGAGACTTAAGGGGGAGACTGGAAAGGAAGATTGTCTGAGAGCTTTAGAGACTTTGTACTCTGTGCTTTTCTGTATGGTGCGGGTGATGGCACCCTTCACTCCATTCATCACCGAGACCATGTACCAGAACCTGAGACGGGTGCTCAAACCTGGAACCCTTGGGCAGGTCAGTGGCAGGGAGAGCTTCACTGTTGTGGAGCATTTTCTTTATTGTAATTTTTTCTTTTTCTTTTCTTTTGGGTGATTTTTTCATTAAATATACATTTTCTGAAAGTTTGTAGTCTACACAATTTGACTTGATCAAAAAAAAATCTTTGCCATAATGCTCTTACAAGTGTATCTTGAATGGTTGCAAAGATCTAGGTAAAATGACATAGACAGTTGATGTCAAAAGCTTGATGAATGGTTCTACAAGCTTTTAGCTGAAAGGAATGTTTACAATTTTCATACTTTTTAAAAAATTTTAATTTTATTTATTTATTTTTTTTTTTTTATTTATTTATTTTTTTTTTTCAGGGTGATACTAGTTCAGTCCACTACCTCATGGTACCCCAACCAATGAAGAAACTTATTTGCCCTGAGATTGAGACCTGTGTAGGCATTCTGCAGAATGTTGTTGAATTGGGTCGATACATCCGAGACAAGGTGAACAACCCCATGAAATATCCCTTGCCTGAAGTGGTTGTCATCCACAAGGACCAGCAGATTCTTGATGATGTCTTGAGACTTGAAAAGTACATTAAGGAAGAGCTTAATGTTAAAACTGTGACAACATCAACTGACAAACAGAAGTATGGAGTTGCTCTGAGAGCTGACATGAACTTCAAGTTGCTGGGTGCAAGACTGAAAGGAGATGTGAAGAAAGTGCAGCAGAAGGTAGCAGAACTGACAGATGTGGAGATCCAGGAAATGCTTCAGGCAGGATCCATCAATATTCTAGGTCACACCATTGATGCCAGTGAGCTTAATGTCAAGTACAGTTTTAGTGGTGAGAAAGCAGAGGAATTATCTTCGAAATATGAGGCTCATGCTGATGCTAATGTCCTCATCTTGTTAGACATTACTCCATCTCAGGACATGTTGGATGAAGGTATGGCACGAGAGGTTATTAACAGAATGCAGAAATTAAGAAAAAAGGCAAATTTAGTACCAACTGATGAAGTAACTGTGTGGTATGAAGTAAAGGATGGTGACCTGGCTCGTATCATCACTTCCTTTACTGAATATATTGAGACTGCTACAAAGACACCATGCAAACCTTTGTCAGAGAAGAATAGTACTGATGTTATTATCGAGGAGGTTGCAGATGTGAAGAAAACAGATTTGAAGTTGGTAATCACCAGAGGTTTCTGTGCTGGTTGGGCCATGACAGCTTCCACAGTGGAGAGTGAAGTTCCAGCAGCTCAGGGAGGATTAACCTGTCCCTGGGTCAATATCATCCTTGATGGCACACCAAGATTTGCTAATAACAGCTGCAGTGCAACATTGCTACTTGAAAATCCACAGAATTCTCCAGTTGTCAAGTCTTGCAAGGATATTCTTCTTGAAGCACAAAACATCTTCGGCTTCCCTCTTAAGCATGCCAAATTGCATATTGAGAGAAAACAGATTGACTTGGAGAAAACTTCTGTCAAAAACCTTGTTGGCAAAACTATTGTTGTGACTTCTGCTCCTAACAAAGTCCCAGTTGGAACATCAGCAGTCAAGCCATACAGCAGGTCAGTTGCTTTTGAGTATATTCCACTATTTTGATAGTGCATGATATATATTCATAGATACAGATAGAGAAGGGTAAAAATGCTGATTAAATTCAGGATTTGTTCCAGATCTTAATCAATGTTTTGTATTTCAGATTTGTTAATGTTGAAGGAAATGGAAAGAAGGCATCTGTACTCCTAGAAAACCCCTGTGGGGATGGCATCATGACAGTGCCAATCTTTGTCAAATTTGTAATGAATGTTTTGGGTTTGAAGTCAAAACCTCGCCTCTTCACTGATCCCGAGAAGAAGAAGGAACTGCAACTTAATGGCACTAGTTTAACAAAGCTTCAAGGGTCCACAGTTTATGTTTGAGTGTTTGGTAGGGTTCACGTTGTTGTTGAAAGGACCTTTTGTTGATGAATTTGCTTAAAATTATGATTATTACTAAGGATTTCATCCAAAGACTAGAGCTTCATACTTTTTTTCTCCATAATTTATAGCTGATATCAGTGAAAGAAAATATCACACCAGGTGGATAACAGTGAAATAGCACAAGTAATAAATATTAAAAGAAGTAGATGTGTGATATTCATTAATGTCCAGTGTGAGCATTTGTGATAAGTACTTGTTCATAAAATACAAATGTAAATGTTTTGCACTGTAGATTCATACAGTTTATTTGTTGAAAATTTTGAACATTCATTAATGAATATTAGGAAACCAAATCATGTTCTAATATGTGCTGTTTGTCATTCAAAACTTTGTCATCAAAAAAGGCCACTCTTGACCAGTGTTTTCTTAAAAGAACCTTCAGTGTAGACATAAAGATATTTTTTATAGATTGCATAAAAAAACACCAAGATTACCATTTATTCATATTTGAACTATTCCAAGAATTTATGGAACAGTTAAAGTAAGCTGTATATATATAATAAATGTGTAAAGTGTCCTATTTGCCATACACTAAAAACTAACTTAAATAGTTACCCTCCTAAATAAATGACTGCTTTATCTGAATATGCATCAATTTGCAGGCTTCCAGTTCTTTTTCATATTTTAAAGTTTGGTTGCTAGTGGTTTAGTGGTTTTCTGAGCAGAAAATAGCTGGTGATGTGGTAAATATTTTTATCATGGAAAATATATAACTATTTTTTATACAACATGAAATATTTATTTGTATAAAATATGCAGATTTATGTAATTAAATTTTTGGGGTAATTAAACCTTTAAATGGCAACTAATTCACTACCTCTGCCATGTTGATATCAACCTAGTCCTTGGATTCTTGTTAGAGGTTCATGCTGAGAGTATATTTATATATATCATCATCGCCATTATAACTTACTTTTATTTGTCGATAGTTAACATCTTGTGGACTGATGTGCTTATTGCTTTTACTTGCTTGGTTATGCTACAGTTAGTTGGTGCATAGAGAGTAGGAATTGGCACCAGTGACCAAAAACAAATCGGGCTGTTTGCTCACCTGTTTTACGTGACAAAGAGTTTTTCTGCATAAATGAGCAGTGTTAATCTGTCTAAATATACTGGACAAGAGCTCAGTGGGGCTCTGACAGTACAATAAAATGGTGTGCAATAAGAAGGATCATGAGTATAACACTGTTTAGCATAGAAATTGCAAAGGACTTTTTTTTTTCTTCTTTCTTTCTCACAAATGGTGTAGAGATCAGTTAACATTTTGAAATGTCCTGATATTACACAACCTGATAGGAATATCCATGGTATTCCATAACTACTACAGTCAAACTCCGAGTAGCAAACAACATAGCCCAGGGGTCCACATATAAGTCATGTCTAGCATTACATATTAAGTCCCTGATAAATTGGCTTAAGTTTCAACTTAGTTCTGAAATGGATAGCAAAATATCTACAGGCAGCCTACTTGCTTGTGTATGCAGACACTTTTGCTGTGTGGACAGGTCTTGAAGCACTGCTTTATCATGTAGACAGGTCTTAAAGATGCAGAATTCATACAAGAGTTTCTTACTTAAAGAAATTATTTAGGATTTTTGCTCTCTGAAATGGTTTTGAAGTATTTGTATATCGACAAGCACTAGATATATGTAAAGAATATTCAGACTAGTACATTTTTTGTTTGAGAGAGAGAGGGCTGTATAGAGGTCTCATAAGTAGTCGTTGAAAAGCTGTGATATCCTGTATATAGGTACAATAGAGAACTTTGTTGGATATTGATGCTTCAGTTTAAGAAATCGGAACTTTTCACTTGACCCAGATTTGACTTCATATAAGAAAAATATAAATATGATAAATATAATACTATCAAACATGAGACCTGTTAAGTGATAAATAATACTGAGCAAATATTAGCGAAAATTCAAGTAAATAATACTAAAATATTTTACAACAGCATCCTTGAATAGTAATTATTGCTATTAATACTAATGAAAATATATGAAAAGGGGAGTATTTCCAGGACTTCAGCATTCGTTACATGGCCTGAATCCTGTACAAGTGTGATGGGAAACTTAATGATGAATACTAACACACAACAAATTATAATGATTTATACTTGCATTTACTACAAGGGTTAGAGGGAAATTAAAGATACGATGCATAATTTTTTTTTTGTATTTAAACACTATTAATAAAATATATGATAAAAAGGCACCATTTGTTTCTAGAAAAAATATCCTTTAAAATTAAATAAAAACATTTGTATCTATGTAATACATGTCACTAAAAGTTGTAAACACCCCAACAACAGTTTCACAGCTGTACACAGGGTATGTTTCTCCAAATCAATTAACTTATATTCCAATGAAGTTAATTATTGGTAATTCAGTTTTCCTAAATGTGAAGATACACTTGATTGCTGCTTGCACTGTAATGGGCTAATTCATCCCCTCTTAAAGACAAAATTTCTGAATCCAATTTTGGTCCAGATTTAGCCTGAAAATAAAAGAAGGCACAATAAATACCTTTCTGCTAGTAAAGTATCAAAATATTTAACTAGAAACGTACTCAAATTGCTTTATCTGTAGTTATTATTTCAAGCAATTACTTTGTGTTCTGAAATAAATCAACTATGACAAATAAAAAATCTACCTATACTTAGTAACATTAGTTAAAACAACCAAACTGAGGGTGAAAGTAACAAAAAAAAAAAAATTTTTTTTTTTTTTTACCTTGCCCATTGCACATCTTTGCCATGAACTGTGATTGCAATGTCCACATGGATTTCTTGGAAGCTTGTCCAGGGATGATGTTCTTCTTTTACAATTTTTGCATTCAAAGAATCTCTTCTTAGCCTTCACAGTCTTCAGGGGGTGGTTCTCTTCTCGACACATGTCTGAGGCTGACTGGGCCATGTATTTACACTGAAACGATATTGAAGGTACTTTATGTATAACATGGATGATTTTTAATTCATTTACAATGGCATGATTTCGTATTACGTCAAGCCAGACTCTCTCGCCTTGGGTTAATGTTACATCAAGTAATGCGATTAATTTGCCTGGGCTGTGGTCATTAAGGAGTAAGAGCCCCTGAAAAGTAGGCTTAAAGCCTCTTTTAAGCCTCATTATATAAGAATATTTTGTGCTACTGCCAAGAGCATAGAAAGGAGGGTAATTTTGTTTCCTATACTTCTGATTTTCCCTTCCCTTCCCTGATGTGCAGTTCCCTCTGACACCAAGGGCTCCCATTGTGAATGGGTTAATGTGCTGATAACCATCCAGCACCATATATATGAACTAGTACATATATTGGTTCTATCTATTGCTCATATGAAAAAATGCTTAATACAAATTTTATGATCATTAATTATTAATGAAATTGTACTTAAAATGATGTTAGTTTATGTATAATCTATTATTCTATTCAGTCCTTCATGCATCAAATATGTATGCCCTACAAAGTCAAACTGTATCTTCAACAATAGGATAGAAGCTTAAAAATATAATCAATCCTGTTATAATGCCAACTATTTGCTCCCATACCATGGTAAGGAAAGCAGAGGCTACAAAGTTTCCACTGCAAGGAAATTTATAAAAATTGTTTACCTTCAGACACACGTAAGCTGTTGTTGGCATTTCCATGATGGAGGCCATCTTATCTTCAAGCATCTCTTTCTTTTCCAAGTTCTTGTAATATTTCTCTACAGCTTCATCCTCTACTGCCTACAAACAGTAAGAAAACATGAGATGAGACCTAATAGCCAAAGTAAACATATAAACACATGAGTCAAATATACTTTCAAATTTTCAAAACAAACCAAGGAAGCCAAAGACTGAAATCATAGGCTGAATGAAAATAGACTTACATTTATAAGATTGGTGTGTCTCGACTTCTGCTCAAGCATGGCCTTATACTTATCAGAGTTAACATCAATGGATCCCAGTTTAGACCTTGAAGGTGAAGACACTGCTTCAGCTAACCTCGACCTTTTGCTGGGTTGTTCAACACCTGAAACATGTTATACAGAATTAATTATGTAAGCAACTACATTTGTTCTAAGATAGAAAAGAAAGAGAGAGAAGAATTAAATTATTATACTTTTATTCCAAACCAAACCATACATGGCTTAAAAACAAGTTCTCAAATTCCCATGTCCTTTATTGTAATATTTACTTATTTTTGAAGACATACTATTACCGTTATCTGTTCTTCTAAGGGAATGTATACAAAGGATATGAAGCCTTACTCTCTGAATCAGAAGAGGTATTCAGTCTCTTCCTCACTTTCTCCTGGAACTTTTGGTCTGAAGACTTTCTTGCATTTCTCTCCTCATTTCGGTTAGATGCCTCAATGCCTCCCTTCTTCTGCACCAAGGCTAATGCTCTTGCCTAAGTATGTACAATGAAGTGAGTAAATAAGGATTTCACAAGGCATATTCCTGTATTAATATGCCAGTACAGAAATAAGGCACCTGATACTCATACCAAATGTATGCTACAATGTAAACATGAACATATGAATGGTTTCCTTAGTTGATTAAACTAAAACCAGTCAAGAAGAAATAAAAATGTAACTAATGGATTAACCATAACACATTACAATAGAAATAAATAGAATATAAAATGGTAACACTAAAAATATGTTATCTTGCAATCTAAGCACTAACCACATTTCACAGAATCTTACCTTGGCAGGATCTAGTCTTCTTGGAGGAGATGTGAAGTCGAGCTCCACTTCCTCTCCTGGCTGAAGCCCTCGGCCTAGCATGGGAGAGGATGGACCTGGGAAGGCCGAGAGCTTTGGTCTTCCTGTTGAGGGTGATGATTGCTGGCTCAATGTACTCCTGGCTGATGGCAATGACTCCTGACTCAGCCCTTGTTTCTGTAATACATAATATGATATTCAGTTCCAGGAAAACTGTATCATTCTCAGATGGACTCATGTTAGCAAGCATGATACACACTTAACATATAGCCTAAGAAAAACCTAAGTCAAAGTTGAACAAAAATTATGGTTTTCCTTACCTGTCTCTTTAATGATTGCATCTGCTTATGCTGCATAGCAAGTAGTTCCTTGGCTGAGACACTACGAATTTCACCCGTTTCTACTTTTTGTTGTGTATTTTTCTTTGCCATGTGGCACAAAAGGTTGCGTGCACCTGGTGTTGGTGCTAGAAGCATTTCACTCCTGTAAATTATTACACATTAATATCTAAAGTACTTGTAGCCAACTTTTGTTTCATCAAAAACTATTTTTTCCTAATGAAAATCTCATTTATGTAACTTATCAACAGACCAGTACTTACAGACTTTCATTCTTCTTGGCAACATTTTGAACTGCACTGATTTCTTCATCGCTCATATGTTTCAGAACAAATGACTTCTTCTTGTCTTCTTCTTTCAGCTCATTTGTCTTCAGCTTTAATTTGAGAGAGTTTAGAGTCGCTAAATCCTTGGCTCGATTTGCTCTTGCCTGTTTCGGTGCTGTTCCTGGAGCCGGAGAAGAGTACAACTGCCCACCATAGAAAACCTGTAAAGATGCATACACCATATAAGGATTCATCATCATCAATAACAGAAGTAGCAGAAAATCTTGTAAAGCTAACACATAAAATTATTTTGTTGCGTATTATTTTGTTTTGTTCCTATCTGAGTGATTAAATTTAAAGAAAGTCTTAGTGTGTAAACACAACTCCCACTTGTGAAATGGTCTCACAATCACTGCAAGTTGACTTTAAAACATACTTTCTATACGCAAAATGATTTTATTATCATGAAAGTGCTTGAATTTAATGAAAACTGTAAAAAACACACATTCTACTATCTTAAACAATTAAATTGGCAAAAACTTATATCACTTTCTATCTGAATCTTCATAATCCTTTGTTGGACTAGTCTTATACTCACCTGATCTTTGCCAAGGATCTTTTCTTGTAATCTGGCTCTTGGATCTACTCTAGTGAAGGATGACTGAATGTCTGCACGCCTGGATGATGTTTTCTGATACTCCCTTTGAATGTGAAACATGCAGAATTCACATGAAGCCTTGTTTACAAAATTTCTGCACTGGGAATTCTGTTTTGTTCTGTAAAAATAAATAACATAAAAGGTAAATTATAATTTCTATATATTAAGGATCTACATCTATGTTCAATGTATTGACCTGAGTCTGTTATGTCATATTTACATAACAATTTCTAATAAAGTCAAAGAATCTCAGTACAGACCTGCCTTTGCACCATCCCAGATCCTTAGAAGAACCCATAATCATTGCCTTATTGTGATCATAAATAGATAGAGTAAGTAAATCTGTGCACTTGTCACCTTGTCTGAAACAAAATAAAACAATATTATCAATATGTTATAAAACTCAAATGAGGGAATGCTTTTAAGAGAGACCAATGCCATGCACTTTTGATGAACTTGTTAAAATGTTAATGAAACATAGATAAACAAAAATAAATATTTGAAAATAGAAATTTTGTGTCAAATAACATTTGTCATACATAAAAGCAGAGGACAACCCATAATGCCATAACTGTTCACACTTTACCTGTCTTTCATAATCTGAGGATTCAGAAGTCCCACCACAGTTCCAACACTGCTTTTCCATAATTGCTTGTGAGCCCCAGAGAATAGGAATAAGCCCACAGTCTTTGTACAGTCAGTAAGATCACTCAATTTCCATATGGAGTATTGTGACCCCTGAAATAGAACACACACATATATATTTTCTTTATAGAAAACAAGAGGTTTACAAAGTTTCAGTAATTCAATTTCACCATCTGAAACTACAATTGTACCCCAAAGTCTTAATGAAGTCAGGTCTCTGTTGATCAAAATGTTAATAAAAAAAATTGATGGTCTTTTAAATCAGTCATACGCATACATTTACCTTCTGTGATGTTTTGGTTTGGCTTTTTGATACAAGAACTCCAATGGTAACCCAATCGCCTTCAATCTCTCCCCCTCTCAAATGCAGGTTGATGGTGCACATGCGAACCATCTTTCGACCTTCCATTCTCTCAGCCATCACATTTCCTGATACCAAGGGGTTGCTGAAAATGATGAATACCTTATAATGATTACTGTTCTCTATAATCTTGATAATATAAGATATGCCATTGATAAGAAAATCATCAAATCACTCAGCAATATCTTTTCTTTCTTCTAATTAAATGAATATTTGCATGAAGTCTGATACTGCATGTATCAAAAGGCTTGATTCTCATACATGAGGTCATTCAATATGTTTCGAGCTAATGTAATCATAAGATATAAACAACTGCAGGATGTGGTAACCATATGATAACACTTACACAATCCTGATCCCAGAAAACCTGTCAACAGAAACGTTCTTTTCACTTTCAGGGGTTGGCGTACCACCACTCTTCAAGGACACAAGTGACCCACTGAGATCCTTCCACCCCGGGTTCTTTGCAGGTGGACTCTTCATCTTATTCAAGACTTCCTGCTTTCGTGTGTCTGGTGGCCTCTCATCTGAGGCGTGTGCAATGCGTTTCTTGATTTCTCGACCATAGTCATTCAGCTGCTGCTCAAAGGGATTTCTGTTGTCATCTTCATCTTCGGAATCGGTTTCACCACCGTGCAATAAACTCTTCCTCTTGAGTCCTTGGTACAGTTTTGCCTCCTCTTTGTCTGATAGAGTCCTCACAACCTGGCTGCGTTCTTGAGTTACATTGGTTAACTTTGTGAATCTTCTGGTACCTGAGTCTTCGCCTTTGTGATCAAATTTCTTCTTCTTGGCAAGTTGTTCCCTCAAGAGATTCATACGTTCCTCCATCTGCTTCAGCTCTGCTTCCAATGGATCAAAGTCTTTAGCCTTTTCTGAACTAGCTGTTCCACCCTTGGAAAATTTGGAGCCAGAAAATGCAGCACCAAATCCTGACTTTGATTTTTGGGGAGGGGCTTTGGCCTCATCCTCGTCATCAGACATGACTAAACCCAATTCCGCCATACTGGTGTTTTTGGGAGAATCTGCACTGGCACTGGGTTGTGTCATGGAGGTGTTTGATGTCCCTGGGAGGTCACCATCATCATCTAGAAGTCCAGCAAGAGCATCCAAGTCCCCCTTCTTATCCTGTGGAGTCATGTCATCATCGTCCAACATGGCGGCAAGTGAATCCAAATCATATTCTGGAAATATTAACATGACATTAATGCACTTACAGTTACTACTCCCATGCCCAAGTTACGGTTGTAGGGTAAATCATAGTTTCAAAGTTACATTTCCCTTATTTACCTTTTGTGTCCTTAGATATCAAGCAATTTTTATCCTTCAGAGGCTGCCTTACCATCTTATTAACAAAATAAGCAGAACACATAGACTTTGGTATCTTTTTAAAATAGGATTACAAGAAGCAATGCCGTGGTCTCCAAGCTTACGATTACAACAAAAACCAAGATTGGATTGAATACCTAATACATATAAAAATTCCTACAGAGGCGTACAAGCACCATTATGTCAAGATATTCATGGTGGTGATGATTTCATAGACTAGGCTAATTTAGCACAGATTTTCAAATTTTGATGAGGCATTGTAACTTCAGGTTCTTACTGTGGATTATCTTTTATATCTAATAGTACTGTTTGTGAGTTCTTTATACCCCAGACTTTCATTTTACTCATTCCTTGAAGTTCTTTTCAGGTCATCCACACTAGATTCATATTTAGCATTTCTCTTGCTTTGAAAGGAACTAGAATGTTAAAGATAAAGTTTACTCATATAATTCTAGCAAAACCATTTTGTTCGGGTTCCATCACTTTTACCTAGCACGTTCCCAAATCTTTCCCGCGAAATCAAATAAAGAACTAGCTTAGCTTTTATCGAAGCGAAATCCCCTCTACACCTGTGAATAGACACTAATCTTCCTTTTGGATCTTAAGCAAGTTAATTATGAATATGCATCCCGTAGCCCCGTCAGGAAGTCTTCGTGCGAAAAGCCATTCGCACTGTTTTCGGAATAGTATCCATAAAATAAGCCATAGGAACCTTTCGGCCACAAATAAGACAATACCGCAGTCGAGAGACCTTACCTCCTTCAGAATCGGCCATTTTCAAAACAATCACAAGTTTAGAACTCTAGATAATTCAATAAATATCGGGGATTGTTACTCCGCCGCGGGTTCTCGCCACGACCTCCCGATGTTTACATTTAACGCGGGAAATCCGTCCGTTTTCTCTCGTTTTCGTGTCATAGAAAGCGGGAAGCTTTTCCGTTCTCTGTGGATTATTTCTGTTACAGAAAGTGGGAAACTGGTAGTAAGTTTGATATTGTTAATAAAAGCTTCATAAAAATAGATATTTCATAATTACATAGAAAATACGCATCATAAAGTATTCTAATTTTTATGGTAAGATAGAAAACTTAATTGTAAAGCTTTTGTTATTTTTCTATATAATTTTGTTGATCTTTAAATTACGCAAACATTACTGGAACAATCCAATGTTTACATCTTGCCAATCAAAGGACATTTATCAGCACCTTCCATTTCAGTGTCGTATGTGATATCAGTGGAACATTATCTAGCTCTTTGTTCTACGCATGTGGACATGACTTTGGAGGATCCATTTTTTGTGGTTAAAGAGTAAGTAAAAATATATTTGTTTTCTTGAGAACAAGGGAAGCCCCGAGTGACCTGAGACCCAGAAGGAAATGCTTGGACCTTCAGAAGAAATTTTGTTCTTGCGTTCTCATGCGCTATGATTTGGCACGTGAATTATTTTAAGAATAAATTTTGAGAGAGTTTTTGTAGTAATTTTCTTAGATTGAAGGTTTGTTGCGGACCTGATGATTAAATAGGTGAAATTCCAGGCACATGACAGTTGAAAGATACTCATGTGACACTTTCTTATCTTATCTGCACATATTTGATTTGCTATTTAGGAATAATAGTTATCTTTCTGATTGATTTTTATTTCTCGAAGTATGAACAGGAAATATATGTTACACCTTGTTATGAGCTTAAAAAGAAATGACAAAAGGGTGTGTTGCAAAGTACTTGCATTCACTTTTAGTAATGACAATGCAATTCTCACAATATTTATTTTCAGAGTTAATCACTGATTATTACCAACTCTACTACACTTTTTTCATAGATGACAAAGGCAATATTATTAGGTGAAGAACTGAAAAGGTATCTTTTTGACATGCAGGCTAGCAGTGAACTCAAATTGCTGTTTGAGTGGCATACCCTTTGCGTCATGTGCATACAAGTGTTATAATGTACAAATGACAGTAATGCATGATATTCCTCCATTATTTTTTTTTAACTAAGGTTCTGTTGTAATTCAATTCACTTCCTCGTTAGTAGATGCAGTAGAAAAGAAAAGAAATGAAAGGTATCTTACATGCTAAAAATCATATACCTATTATAATCACCTTGCCATCAGATTCCCTCAAGTGGTTCCTCATGTTAAATTATGGGGAGAAAAAAAGGAAATATACTCCTGCAAGAATATATTGAAAGTTTCTTGATGGATATATTAATATTTTGATATTATAGTAACTGGTTTTATCTAAGAAAACATTTTCTTATTAATTTAATTTTTTTTTTTATCATTTTAAAAATTAAGAGAGTAAGCCACTTCAGATAAACATTTTGGCATCGGGATCATGCAGTGGGTTGAGGAAGAGGATGTGCTTGTGGGGGTGTAAGTAGAGGAGAGGGTGTAGGATGGTGTGTGTCTCTGTGTATGAATGTGTGAATGTATCTGGAACACAAACTGTAGTTACTATCATAGTTGTTATTGTTGTTGTTATTGCTATTATTATTATTATTATTATTATTATTACTATATTATTATTATTTTTGCCATTATCATTATCATCATATGATCTTTGTTACTATTGTAAATTATAGTACAATAACACTAACACTAATAACAATTTACTATGTGTTATTATTACTATTATCATTATTATTATTCTTTTGTTGTTATAGTTATTAATACTATTAATTTTTTGTGTTATTTTTTATTATTACAATCATTGTTATAATCTTTTTATTATTTTTATTATTATTATTATAATTATTGATTTTCATTCTTAGTGTTATTGCTATTATTCTTGTGGTTACCTTTATTATTTTTATCATCATGATCGTCAACATCCTCATCGTTATCATCATTGAAAGTGGTAAATAATCACCAATTATCGCCCTGAGTATCATCTTCATCTTCATCCTATGCATTATTATCAATGGTGTTGCTTATGCTTATGCTTATCAATGGTATTCTTATGCTGATTATATTCAATATTCTTATTATGATTTTTTTTATGATTATTATTATTGTTGGTGGTGCTGCTGCTGTTATAGCTGTAGGTTTTTATTTTTACTTTTGCTACTATTATTATTATCATTACTATTGTTTTTGTTATTATTGCAATCATCATCATTATCATTATCATTATCATCATCATCATTTTAGTTATTAATATCATTACATCATTCTTTGTACTTATTATCATTATTGGTGTTATTATTACTATTATTATTATTATCATTATTATTACTGTCATTATTATTATTATTATCATTATTATTATTATTATTATTACCATTGTTGTTAATACCATTATAGTTAATACCATTATTATTATTACCATTATTATTATTATTACCATTATTATTATTATCATCATTATTGTTATCATTACCAATATTATTATCATCATCATTATTATCTTTATTATTATTACCTATTATCTTTATTATTATTACCTTTATTATTATTACCATTATTATTAATATAATAATTATTATTATCATTATTATTACTACCATTATTATTATTACTATTATTAGTATTATAAACAAGACAGTATTATCACTGTTACCATTATGAACCATATTGCTGGCATATAAAAGAAAGATTATGATGCACATTTGATGTCAGAAGATAAGGTCATTAGCATACATATCAAGAGCATAGTTTACATAAGCTTGTTTTATTTTCTTTGCAAATTTAACTTCAGTGTTTTTTTTCTTTGGTTGCAAGTGAGTGACGTTAGTGATATTAAAACGTAGGGGTAGGAGGTCATCAGACTTTCATGATGTGTATGTAAATCAGCTGCAGGATTCAGTTTAGTTGTAGTTCATGTTGTATAAACTGGCTTCTTCATCATTGTCATTTTTCACATTTTCATTTGCATTATCATTTTCATCCTCTATAGCATTATCATTTTCATCCTCACTATCATTATCATTTTCATCCTCACTATCATTATCATCATCTTCACCATCATTATCATTTTCGTCATCTTGGCCATTATTATCATCTTCCTCATTATCATCTCTGCCATCGTCACCGGCGTCGAATTCATCTCATTAACCATCTCCATAATTAGTGTTATTTATATCTGATGTTATTTACACTGGAGTAGAGGTCAGATGATAGCGCACGCAGCGACGGCACCAAGACTTCAGAAGAAATTGCATACATTCCAATGCTCTTAATGTTTGTTTACTTAGAGTTTGATGCGTGTGTGAGCAGACTGTGTTACATCTTAACTTGCATATTCTACTTGGTGGTTATTAAGAGCAGTGCCAGTCCAGCCATGTGCAATGCTTTACTGCAAGACGTTGAGAAATACACTTTTCGTTGTGAATATTAAATGAGGAAATGTGCTCTGGGTTTATTTGTTTGGTAGGGGGTAGGTTTGTCACGTACTGTGTCTTGAGGAGAGAAAAAATGATTTTAAATTTCTCAAACGAATGAAAAACGAGATATGAAGTACTGCTCTGCATGGCATTAAAGTGAGGTATTGATTTGCTTTTAACTTTTGATTTAACTTGACATTATGGAGGCAGCGTTCGGTAAAGGATAAAGTGACGCAGTTACTAAATATAGCATAGGGCATGGTCATTTTATGCCGGTGGAAATAGTCGTCGAGTTTTTATTTTGAGTGGCGTCTCACCTCCTGTCCTCCGCGCCGGCGGACAGGCAGCGAGGATAATCAAAGTGCGGGGCTTTACGAGGCCTCTGCTGCTGCTGGTGTGTAGAGGGCTGTTGTGTGTCTGTTTCTTCCCTTCGTTCATTCGATGTTACATCTATCTCATTCGCCATCGGAAAATAGACACGCACGATGCTCTTCGTGTGAATATGTCAGGAGAAAAATGGTCGATAGCCGCGTCTCCTTTGGAGAGGCGCACCGTCACCAGCGATCAAAAGGCAGTGCACACACACACAAAGGAACCCCTTTTCGGAGGCCATTTGCTGTGCCAACTCTCCCACAGTAGCTTGGATCTTGACGTCTGGCGAAGAAGCAGCCTTTGTCTCGTCTGCATGTTCTTTATCTTCATTTATTTGTTCATTTGCCTTTATGCGCTTCATTCCTTACGGTTTCCGAGGCTCTTCAGCGAGTCCAGATTCGCTTGAGAATCTTAAAATGGAAGTTATTTAGTATTTACAACCAAGGTGCGTCCTGTTGCTAATCTAACCGCAACACAAGGCTAGTGGCAGTGATAAATAGCGAGGGTATATGGCAGTTAAAGATAGTTTCAAGCAGCAGATGACCTTGAAGACAGAACTTGAGGACTCATGTGCACGAGAGCGTAACCCGGAATTTGTGCCATCGATGTCCTGAGGGCATAAATCCGGATTTAGTTTTGGGTACAGTTGTCTGCATGCGTCTGCTTTTCTCGACGGGTCAGAATGCATGCAAAAAAGTCAAAGAAAAACATGGCATCTACGCCCGCATGACAGCTCCGAGAGGAAGGGTTGAAGACCTCGATATTACCCGTGGGCAAGTCTCCAGGGTCACTTGAGATGCAAGCAGAGCACGCACATACCGCACTCACAGCGCCTCATACGTGCCAGCGCTTCCGCACGCCCGCTGAGCTCCGTGGGAACCCGGCTTTCCGAGTTTGTTTATTTTTACTTTTTGAGACAGGCACTTTAACTTGCTTGGGATACATGTATATACCCATGCATGTATGTGTTGATGTATGCATGTATAAACATACATACATGCATACATACATACATACATACATACTTATATACACACATACATATATACATACATTCGCAAAAGCATACATATACAAAAACACAAGGACTGTAACGTGCACACACATAAAGTGAAACATGACCACAATAGAAAGATAATAAAACGTGACATTTTGAACTCGTGAAGCGTTCCTTCTCGGGCATAAATCCCACCCCCACACGTACATGTACGTACACATACATACCCTCACAAATGTGATATAGATATAGATACGTAATGACTGTATCATGTAATGAATATATATATCCTTACACAAACCAAAAATGCATAAAAAACTTCAATCATGTATTGCAAACTATTCGTTAGTATACATTCATGCTCACATACAAAGGAACTCACACGCATGCATACACAAAATACACAATATGTAAATTACCGCGTATGTGCACATGGCAGTGAGCGTTCTTGTATACATGTACATGATATCGAGTGACACTTGCGTGCCATGTTCTGTGAAGTGGACGAGAGACCAGCATGATAGCACGCGAATCTCTGGTGGGGTGGGGGTGGAGGGGACGCCCACGCTGGTGCCCAAGGGAGGGGGGTCGCTGGGGGGAAGGGGGGGAGGGACGCCCACGCTGGTGCGCAAGGGAGGAGGGTCTCGGGGGGGGAGGGGGGGGGAGCAGGGTAAATGTCCAGACACAAGCCAAGGGTGACCCAGGGGAGGTGGAGGGGGAGAGAGGGGGGGGGTTCTCTCGACCCATCATACCAGACTTGTTCCTAAGGTCAGGGGGAGGTTCTGCGTCTTTGTCTTCTTCTTGTGTTCGTATTTCGTCCAGATTTTGTGCATTTTGTTTCGTTTTTCGTGTCTCATTTTTTCGTATCTCAGTTGATTGTATTGTATCTTTGTTGATTTTCCCAATTGTTGTTTTTGTTATTCTCCTTTCTTTTCTTTTTTCTTCTCCTCCTGCTTCCTCTTCTTCCCTCTTTCTCCTGCCCCTCCTCCTCCTCCTTCTCGCCTTTCTTTTTCTTCTCCTGCTTCCTTTTCTTCCCTCCTCCTGCCCATTCTTCTTCTTCTTTTTCTTTTTCTTCTTCTCCTCCTCCTCCACCCCCTCCCCCTCCTCCTCCTCCCCCTCCTCCCCCCTCCTCCTTCCTTTTCTTTTTCTCCTGATTCCTCTTCTTCCCTCTCTCTCCTGACCCTCCTCCTCCCTTTTCTTTTTCTTCTCCTATTTCCGCTTCTTCCCCTCTTTCCCCTGACCCTCCTCTTCCTTCTTTCTTTTCTTTCCCTTCTCCTCCTGCATCCTCTTCTTCCTTCTTTCTCCTGCCCCTTCTTCCCCCTTAATCGTCCTTCACCCCTCCCCCCCCCTTCTCCGTTGGGCGGGCGACACCAGTAACCCAATATGATTATATTTTGACCGCAGGGCATTCAACCTACGGAGGGGGGGGGGGGGCACGTCCAGAGAGAGACTGGACTTTGCTGACGTCATATTTGTCTCGAGGTGATATGGAGTCGTCACGTGTCTGAAGGCGATTTGGTGGCGTCAAATCTCACTTAGGGCGATTCTGATGATATGATTTATGTTTCGAGTCGGTTTGCTGATGTTATGTGACTTTTTAAGGTGCTGTCACACAAGCACTTTTTCCGTCAATTTTTTGACAATTTTCTGATTTTTTTCCATTTTTGAGCGAATTGTCGATTCTCCAGTCAGACGATAATGATCGTTTCCGTCCGAAAACCTTTCCGTCAACTTTTTCAGCCAAGTATAGTCAAATCAAGAGCTATATTCGAGAATGTTTGTATTTATGTTAAATAAAATTGTCAAAAAATTGACGGAAAAAGTGCTAGTGTGACACGGCCTTTAGAGCTGATTTGCTGAAGTCGTATATCTCTCGCCAATTTACCGATGTTATATATATATATATATATATATATATATATATATATATATATATATATATATATATATATATATATAATATGGTTTGCTGATGTCGCATCTCTCTCTGCCTGATTTGCTGACGTTCTATTGCTCTTAAGCTGATTTTCTTACGTCACATCTTAATCAAGTCAATTTGCTGACTTCATATATCTTATCTCAAACCGATTTGCCAACGCCATATCACTCTCCAGCCGATTTGTCGACGTTATGTCTCTCTCCAGCCGATTTTTCTGACGTCACGTCTATCTCAAACCTATTTGCTGGCGTTACACCTTTCTCGGTCCAATATGCTGACGTCATAATTCTTCTGAGCCGGTTTCCTTACGCTATGTCTCGTTCAAACCGATTTACTGGCGCTACGTCTCTCTCTCAAGCCATTTTGCTGATGTTGTGTGTCTCTCAAGCCGATTTGCTGACGTTCTATCTCTCTCAAGCCACCTTGCTGACGTCACACCTCCCTAAAGCCACTTTCCTGACGTCACACCTCCCTAAAGCCACTTTCCTGACGTCACACCTCCCTAAAGCCACTTTCCTGACGTCACACCTCCCTAAAGCCACTTTCCTGACGTCACACCTCCCTAAAGCCACTTTCCTGACGTCACACCTCCCTGAAGCCACTTTCCTGACGTCACACCTTCCTAAAGCCACTTTCCTGACGTCACACCTCCCTAAAGCCACTTTCCTGATGTCACACCTCCCTAAAGCCACTTTCCTGACGTCACACCTTCCTAAAGCCACTTTCCTGACGTCACACCTCCCTAAAGCCACTTTCCGGACGTCACACCTCCCTAAACCCACTTTCCTGACGTCATACCTCCCTAAAGCCACTTTCCTGACGTCATACCTCCCTAAACCCACTTTCCTGACGTCACACCTCCCTAAA
>NC_091567.1:34981873-34986873 GCF_042767895.1 Penaeus vannamei
GTCGCGGGGCACACAAGGAACGGTGGTCGGTCGGGCGGTCGGGCGGTTATGGTGCTTGTGCTCTCCGAGGCGTCGGTCAGAAGCGCCGCGGGTGACTGAACCCGAACGATGACGGCGCTGTGGTGTGACTCGGCCTGACCAAGGTGTGCGTTTCGAGACAAGTGCCACGCAGTGATCGCGCTAGTTAGAGGTGTCAGTGTGAGACGAGTGGTGACAGTGCCAAGGGCAGATCTTCGGTGCCATGACAGGTCACGCGCCCACGAACACCGTCCGCTTCGCTGCCGAGGGCGTCGGCGAGGGCGTGAGGCGGAAGCCCAGCAACGCCGACGGCTTGAGGCGTAAACCCAGCAACGCCGTCACGCGGAAGCAGAGCGTGCGACGGAGCCTCAAGGAGCTCAGCGTCTTCCGATACTCCAACTTCATCGACCTCTTTTACTTCACGTCCAAAAAGTAGGTAACCCCGACGGTCCCGGGCGGAGGCCGGCGGAGGCAGCTTAGGTGGCAGCCTCGGACGCCTCGTCAGCCTCAGTGGCATTGCATTGATATACGCGGCGGCCGCTCATTACGTGGCCTCGGCGAATTGACATTCACGAGCTGCTTTGGAGGGATTGATTCAGCGGAGGGAGGGAGGTGGCCGTCGCGGCCGACCTGCGCCCCGCCGGCCCAGGAGAGGTAGGGCGAGCTCCCACGAACAAGGGCTAATGAATGCCCTCGTGTGGCCGGGCGCGCGTGGGCGATCGGCCGTTGGGCTTTGGCGGCCGGTGTTTATGCACACTTTTCAACGTCAAGCCTTATCGGTGTGCCTACATGTTGCAGACGCCATGCAGCGAATGTCCGTGTGATTGGGGTGCATTTCCGATTTGCATAATCTGACTGGCTGCAAAGTCTGAGCGGAGAAGGAGGAGCGTTTACTTCGCTGGTTTTGAGAGAAAAGCTAAGAGAGTAAAAGAGGTGAAAAGGCAACGATGACAGTGCAACACATTCAAATATTTGTGTAGTTACATTTAGCACAATAACCCTTGCTCCTTGGAGACTTCACATTGTCCCGAGTTCTACAGTGAGTCAGTAGAGAGCGCGACTGAGCTCCTGACGCCTTACAGAAGCATGCCTCTCATCGGGGCTGGCGTCAGAAGTTGCAAGTTGCAGATTGACAGTCGAGGCGCTCGTCTGGGTCCCGGTCACGGAATCATCATAAATATTGATGTTAGGATGGCGGTCTTTACTATTTGTTTATTTGTTTATATCTCCTTCTTGTATATGCTTTGATTTTTTTTTCCATGCTGTATTAGCGTGCATGGATGAGAATGGGGGTTCGGGAGTTACGGCGTGTGTATTGTGTCGTGCAGCAGGAACAACGAAGGGGAGAACAAGAAAACACGAATATGTCGAAGGCCTTTTCGCTATTGCTTCATCAGGGCATACGAAGCAATAGCGAAAAGGCCTTCGGCATATTCGTTTATTTTCTTGCTCTTCCCTTCGTTGTTCCGGTTGCAATTTGTTCGACATGAATTCCACACACGTGTCCTCGACTGGCTTCGGCAACGCAGTGACATTTTCCCCACGTTGGAGTTTCCTTGATGCGAGGTATCCCCGAAGGACGACTGTCGGCGGAAGAGGGGCGCGCCGTTGATGCCTTAAATCCCGACAAAGGAAGCGCATCCCCAGAGAGCGTATTTGCGTGTCGGGTTTTTGCTCGCAGTTCTGGCGAAGTCGTCACTGGGGCGGCGGCGGCGGCGGCGGCGGGCGGCGGCGGGGTGAGGGCAGACCCGGAATCCGATTCCTGCAGCGCTTGTTTGGAGTGCAAGCAAGCAAGCGACCACATGCTAGCGCGCGCCCACACACAGCGCGCATACCCACGCACATATACGGACACACATGCACACCCACGCACACTTTCGCACACACGCACGTACTCAGAATCATATACAGAGCACATACATTGATTGCGAAACATGTACCGGTACAGTACATTGGAAACATTTGTAAATCCGTCTTTTCTCTCATTGTTTCCCGTTCTTTACGTCTCTCTTATTCCCCTCTTCCTCGTCTCCTTCGCTCTCCCCCTTTCATCCTTCGCTCTCTGTCCCCTGGTCTTCCCCCTTCTCATTCCCCTGGTTCTTCACATTGTGTTCTCCCCTTGTCCCTTCTTCCCCTCTTTCGCTGCCCACTTCTTGTCCTTCCCCTCTTTCATTTACCTCCTTCGTTCCCCTCCTTCCCTTATCATTTCTTCATTTACCTAACATCTGTATCAGGCGTCGATGGAGGTATTGATAGGCTGACAAACTGACTGACTGACTGACACTGACTGACAAACAACTAACTAAGAGTAGCACTTACGGAGGCTGCTGTTTTTGAACGATGCCGTAACTTGTGCATAACGTGTTTTAGACAAGTGGGAGAGCGTCAATACCGGGCAAAAATGTGTGTGTGTGTGTGTGTGTGTGTGTGTGTGTGTGTGTGTGTGTGTGTGTGTGTGTGTGTGTGTGTGTGTGTGTGTGTCTGTGTGTGTGTGTCTGTGTGTGTGTGTGTGTGTGTGTGTGTGTGTGTGTGTGTGTGTGTGTCTGTGTGTGTGTGTGTGTGTGTGTGTGTGTATGTGTGTGTGTGTGTGTGTGTGTGTGTGTGACGTGTGACGTGTGAGTGGCTGAGACGTTCGAAGAGGGTGTGTTTTGATCTGTGTAGCCTAAGGTGTTTCTCACACGGGCCTCCCTTGCTTGTGACGCGTGCGAGACAAGTGCTCGAGAATATTTATGAATATCGCTGTGTGTAATAATTTATGTGTTTGAGAGTGATTTGTGTGTCGTTCCATTGGCTTGGGAGCAAGAAGGGCAGTCGGCAGAGGAAAGATTTGAGGCAGAGGATACGGGCGATGATGCGGTGGCGGGAGGAGGGAAAAGATGGATTGGGACGGGTGATTGCTGAGGGTCAAAGGGAGAGGGGAGACGAGGAAAGGGAGTGCGAGAGAGAAGAAGAACGAGAGAGAGAGAGGGAGGGGGGGAGAGAGAGAGAGAAGAAGAGAGAGAGAGAGGGAGAGGAAGAGAGAGATAGAGGGAGAGGAAGAGAGTGAGAAAGAGATAGAGAGAGAGGGGGGGGGGGAGGGAGAAAGAAAGAAGAAAAAGAAGAAGGAAGAGAAAGGGAGATAAAGAAAGACAGAGACAAACTAACTAACACACAAAGAATTCATACAAGAAAACTCGAAATATTAAATGTACAGGGAAGCGAAGCAGGCACCCAAGCCAGACTCTCCAGGCTGCATGGCAAGGTTTCGCGTTCGCTTCAGTATTCCATGATGGTCTGCCCGTGCATGACCGCGCTCGGCCCGGCCTCCTCCAAACCCGTTAGTCTCCGCGCCGATGTGATGAAAAAAAATATGATAAAGATGAATTAATAGAGGAATAAGCATGAATAAGTGGGTGAATAGTTGAATGAACATGAATGAATGGATGAATGATTGAAGGAACATGAATGAATGGATGAATAATTGAATAAACATTAATAATTAAAAGAATAGACCAATGGATAGATTGATAAATAATGAAATAAACATTAATGAAGAGATGAATAAAACATTATGTAGACAAGTAATTAAGTAAACACTAATAAGTAAATAGATAAACACACGAATAAGCAGATGGTTGAATAAACACACTGATAAGTAAATAAGTAAACAAACCAACGAATAAAACCCAGAAAAGGCGTATTTTCTTCACCGACGCGCATATTTTACCGCGCGAACTTAAGTGGAAGCTGATGTTTTTGCGCAGGGAGGTCGTTCCCGCGGTGGCAAAAAGTGGTGGGGCATCGACGGCGCGCCATCAGGTCTCATTTACTTGATGTCACTCTCGGGGTGCGAGGTCGAGGGCGAGGTGGAGGGGGGGGGAAGGGGAGGGGGCGAGGTGGAGGGGGAGAAGAGGGGTGGGGGGGAGGTGGGAGGTTGGTTTCTTTATCGTTTCTCCTTCGTTCTTTTGTTTTTCCCCTTTCTCTTTGTTTGTTTGTTTGTCTCTTTCTATCTGTCTTTATTTTTATATTTCTCTCAAAACTCAAAAGTATTTTAGAAGAGAGAGAGAGAAAGAAATTGAGAGAGAGAGAGAGAGAGAGAGAGAGAGAGAGAGAGAGAGAGAGAGAGAGAGAGAGAGAGAGAGAGAGAGAGAGAGAGAGAGAGAGAGAGAAAGAAAGAAAGAAACAGAGTGAGAGGGGTGGTAGAGGAGGAGAGAGAACGAAGGAAAGGGACAAAGAAGGAAAGGATTGAGCATTTGGCGTTGCTCTCTCCTTTTGTGTTTTCTCCGAATGCTCAACGGAATATCTGTTGCTCTTCTTCCTCTGTATATTTGCTCACAGACCGGAGAGAAACAAAAGAAACGCCAGAATATTGATCCAGACTGCATCATACTCCTCTCCTGTTTTTCTTAATCTTCCTTTTTTATTATTCGTATTCTTCATTTTATTATTATTATTATTATTATTACACCTCCTCCTCCCCCTCCTTGTCTTCATGCTACTCCTTGTCTTCAACTTGCTTTTCTCTATCTCCTATCTTCCTCCTCCTCCTCCTGGTTCTCTTTGTCATTCTTCTTCCTCCTCTTCCCCTCCTGGTTCTCTCTATCTTTCCTCTTCTTCCTCCTCGTGCTTCTTTCTACCTTCTTTCCTCTTCCTCCTCTTCTCCTTCTCCTCCTCCTCCTCTTCTTCTCCTTCTCCTCCTCCTCCTCCTCCTCTTCCTCCTCTTCCTCCTCCTCCTCCTCCTCCTCCTTGCTCTTCTTTGTCTTCGTCTTCTTCCTTTTCTTTCAATTCTCCCTCCCTTCCCCCAACTTTATGTCTCCCTCCGACACCCCTGCCCCCACTCTACCTGCCCTTGAGCAATGTTTATTCTCCCCTTGGAGTGCCCAGCTGTGCCAGGTCCCCCCCTTCCCCCTCCCCCCTCTCTCTCTCCCCCAGTGCTACCCTTTCCTTCTTTGCGTCTCATTTTCATTCTTTCTCTGCCCTCTCTTCCTTTCTCGCTTTCATTT
>NC_091567.1:34996373-35013873 GCF_042767895.1 Penaeus vannamei
TCAGAGCTCACTCACACGGCGGGCGGGGTGGGCGGGGGCCTAGGGGGGGGATGAAGAAGGGGCGGGGGCGGAGGGGGGGATGGAGAGTGGGCGGGGTAGGGGGGAGGGGTGAGGGGGGAGAGGGGTGTTTAAAGGGTTTGTTTCGGTTTGACTCTTTTTGGGGTGTACGCTTTCTTATATATTCTTTTTTTATCTTTGTGTGTGTGTGGGGGGTGGGGGGCTGCATTTGCTCTCTCTCTCTCTCTCTCTCTCTCTCTCTCTCTCTCTCTCTCTCTCTCTCTCTCTCTCTCTCTCTCTCTCTCTCTCTCTCTCTCTCTCTCTCTCTCTCTCTCTCTCTCTCTCTCGCTTTAAATTAACCAGCGTAACTTTCCCTACTTGTTTATGTATTTATTTATTTTTAATTATTTTGATCTTTGTGTATCATTTAGATTCCTTACAATCTTCTTGGTCCTTTTAAAAGACTGATGGAATTCCCGATGACTTTCCAGCTGCCATTGATTGGTTTTCGACGCTTGAATGTCAAGGTCGCGAGTATCGGTAAATGTTTCAAGAATACCGTAGCAGTAGGAATGTGTGCGTGTGCGTGCGTACGTGCGTTCGCGTGTGTTCGTTTGTATTCGTTTTTGCCTTCTTTGTTTCATTTATATAGGTATGATTTCCCTCCCCCCTTTCTTGTCTTCATGTCTCTGTCCTCCTCCTCTTCTACTTCTTCCTCCTCCTCCTCCTCCTACTCCTCCTCCTCCTCCTCCTCCTCCTCCTCCTCCTCCTCCTCCTCTTCGCCCTTCTCCATCTCCTCCTCCTCTTCTTCTTCCTCCTCCTCCACCTCCTTCTCCATCTCCTCCTACGACCGCAATTCTACATTCTTATTTAATAATTATTAATGAATAATAGATTAATAATGTCTGAGGCCGCTCCTCCGACACCATATTTGTCTCACGCGTCGGCAGTCTGTCGGTGTCATGTGGGTGACACTTTGCGGTTGCGGCGTCGGGTGGATCGGAAAATGGGTTATCCATTTGTCGGGTGGATTGTCGAGTGGGTGTCGGGTGGATAGTCAAATGGATACTAGGTGGATCGTCAAGTGGGTGCCAGGTGGATAGTAAGTGGGTATCAGAAGGATCAAGTGGGTGTTAGGTGGATAGTCAAGTGGGTACCAGGTGGATCGTCAAGTGGGTGCCAGGTGGATAGTAAGTGGGTACCAGAAGGATCAAGTGGGTGACAAGTGGGTACCAGGTGGATTATCGAGTGGATGTCAGGTGGATAATAAGTGGTTCTTAGATGTATTACCAATTTGGTGTCAAAATGACGTAGTTGGTGCCAGGTGGATTATGAGTTGGATTGCAGGTGGATTGAGAAGCGGGTGTCAGGTGGATGACTAAGATTCTCCCTTGCCCTTTCCTGTGTGTGAGGGAGGGTGGACGAGGAAGGGAAGGGGAGGAGGAAGGGGGAAAGGGGGAGGATAATGCTCCTTCTTCCTCGTGTTCTCTGGTTTTCCTTTATTCCTCTTTAACTCTTTCTCCTCTCTTCTAGTTGATTTCTCTTTGTTTGTTCATTTTTCCAGCTTTTCGTGTACCTTTCTCCTCTTTGCTTGTTCCTTTCTCCTCTTCGTTTGTTCTTTTCTTCTCTCTGTTTGTTCCTTTCTCCTCTTTTCGTTTACCATCCTTCTCTTTCTTTGTTCCTTTCTCCTCTTTTGGTGTACCTTTCTTCTCTTTACGTGTTCTTTTCTTATACCTGTTTTCGTGTCCCTTCCTTATGGCCACCTCATTACCGGCTTCTTGAGAAACTGGCATTCTCGGACGCCCCTTATGCCCTTGCGTTCTCCTTGTCTCTCTCTCTTCCTTTTCAGCGTTAGGGATATTCGTGTTGGTGTTGTTATTCTTTTCTCCTTCTTCATCCACGTCTTTTGCCGTCTTTTATATTTTTCTTCGCATTTTCCCTCCTCGTATTCTGCTTTGTTGTATTTCCTTCTCTTCTTTTTTCTTCTTCTTCTTTTTTTTCATTCTCGGATTAATTGCCTCTCCTTGATCCTTCTTTCATTCTTGATGCCTCCTCGTCTCCGTCGCTCCACCTCTCCTTCGTTTTCCATCTTCTTCACCTCCTCCTTCTTCTTCTTCTTTCCTTCGACAGACTGCCTACCTCTAATCCCCCTCCCTCCCCCTTCCCCCCTCCCCTCGACCTGCCATCCGGATGCAGCGCTCGATTCTGCCATGAAGTTGCCGGAGATCCCCCCCCCCCCTGATGTTGAGGGGGGAGGGAGGTAGAAGGGGAGGGGAGATGAAGGCCAGGAGGAGTTTGAGGTATGGAGGACAGGGATGGTAGGTAGGCAGGCAGGCACGCAGGCAGGCAGGCAGGCAGGCAGGCAGGCAGGCAGGCAGGGAGGGAGGGAGGGAGGGAGGGAGGGAGGGAGGGAGGGAGGGAGGGAGGTAAGTTGGGATATAGGTAGGTAGGGAAGCAGGGAGGGAAGGAAGGAGGGAGGTAGGCAGGCAGGAAGGGAGGTAGGTAGGCATACAAGCAAGGAAGGTAGACGGGCAACAAATTGAATAAGGCAGAGTTCTAGACGAGTGGGCTAGTAAGCAGGACGGCAATGTGCTTGGCAAGGAAGCTTGTAAAACAGACAGGTAGGCAAGGTAGACAGGCAGACAGGTATGGAAGGCAGACGAGAAAGATAGTATATAGGACAAGTAGGCTTACAAGCGGGCAGGCAAGTTCACCAAGCAGCCTCACTGACACGAACCGCAAATTTACGGGAACCATAGAGAGGTTAAAAATAAGTACGGGCGTTTAAAGGCAACAATAGGATAATAGAATTCGTTCCCAAGGACGCATTCCACCGTTAGTAAAGGAGCAGGAATCACGGGGTGGGGGTGGAGGGTGGAGGGTGGGGGGTGGGGAAGAAGAGGGATGACATTTCAAGGCTGTTGAAGAATTTATCGGCGTTTTCGATCGGCTTGCGCTATTTTCGTACCTTTTTTTTCTTTGGGTTTTATTAATTCTTCGTGTGTAAGAGATTGAGACGTGAATTACAAAAAAATGGACTGCAGTTGTAATTGAAAAGTTGACCTTCCTCGCCACGAAGAAAAAAATCATTGCGTTTGTGAATTCCATCATTGGAATCGAATAATTAAAGGTGATTTTCCATCGACACCCGATTATTATTTCGATCATACCATTGCAAAAAAAAAAAAAAAAAAAAAAAACGCTAGAAAAGGAAGGAGAAGAGCGAATTTCCGCTAGGTTTTGAGTGCGTCGGAGGGATCGAAGTCTCAAGACCTCTCGTGGTCGGAGTGATGACCGCGACCCTGTGCCAGGTGTCAGGTGTCAGGTGCCAGGTCTCATGTATCAGGTGAGCGGGGGCGGGGGGGTTAAGGCGGATGATAATTGCAGGTATCGAATTTTTGCATACTCATTCATTCATGGACGTGCTAAAACGTATGTATGTTTTTGTTTTTATTGTTATTATTGCTGTTATTATCATTATTATTATTAGTAGTAGTATGGTTATTATCATTATCATCGGTATCGTTATTGATATTGATAAGTATTCATTTCTTTTTATAACTGCAAATCTTACCAAGAATTTTCGACGTTTTATCAGCACTTATTGATTTTTCTCTCTTTCTTTCTTTCCCTCTTCGCTAAAACTCTCTCTCGGCGAGGGACGTGACGCGAAATAATGAAGAAGCTGTGAAATATGCCCCCATCCCCCCCCCCCTACCGCACCAAGATTTCAGCCTCCCCCTCCCCCCTTCTCTCCTTCCCTCACACTGGGTCACGTGACTCGCATGGGGCGTGGCGCTCTCGGCTTTTGTTATTGTTGTCATAGTTAAGATTTATTTTTTATTATTGTTATCATTGTTATTATTATTGTTATTAATATTATTATTATTATTGTTTTCTTATTATTGTCATCATTTTTTTATTGTTGCTGTTGTTTTCTTATTATTACTATTGTCATCATTATTATTGTTGCTGTTGTTGTTTCTTAACTTCTCAAAGAAAACTACCGTCGTTATATCTATTCATCGGTTATACATCACTTGCTTTTTGTTTATTTTAAGTTTATTCGTTCTCATGCATCTCTTTTTGCATATATCACAGTCGCGTAGGAGGCGAATCAATGCAAGACAAAGCAAGGAAGAAGGGGTTGAGTGGTCTTATCTGGTCTAATTTTAGATTGGGTTGATTTATGGCCTTTTTACGGGGGTGGGCGGTCTGCGCGAATGAGGTTGTTAAGTGGTTTTGGTTAAGGCCGCTCTTGTTTTTTTTTTCTCTTTCTTTCTTTTTCTGTTTTCTTTCTTTCTTTCTTTCTTTTCTTTGTCTTTATTTCTTTTTGTTCTTTTTCTTTCTTTTCTTTGTCTTTATTTCTTTTGGTTATTTTTCTTTCTTTATCTTTTTCTTTTTGTTTTTTCTTTTTTTCTTTTTTTTCTTCTTCGTCTTCTTCGTATTCGTCTTCTTAAACTTGACTAAATCTGAGTAGTGATTTTTTTTTTTTTTTTTTTTTTTTTTTTTTTTTTTTTACGCGCGTCGGTTGTCTTATGGCTAAAATTAAGAGATTGGGAAGTATGTCGACTTGGAGTCATTTGCAGGAGTTCGAAATATAGGGCCAGAGTTCTTCGTGGACTGGGCTGTTCAGCGCCCGGAAGAGCTAGTCGTTGTATGAAAGGTTGTAAAGTGAAAAGAGAAGAGAGTGAAGTGAGAATGTGAAATGTTAGAATGTGAAAGCATGATGATAACTCTGATTTACATCGAAGAAAGCTTGTCAGTTAAAAAGTGGGATGTGGGTATACATGTTTATTTATTGGGTGATAGGTAGATAGATGGGGAGAGAGAGAGAGAGAGAGAGAGAGAGAGAGAGAGAGAGAGAGAGAGAGAGAGAGAGAGAGAAGGGGGAATGAGGTAGAGAGAGAGAGAGAGAGAGGCAGGGATAGAGTGAGGGGAACGGAGAGAGAGAGGAAAAAAGAAAGAAAGAGAAAGACAGGGATAGAGAAAGAGAAAAAAAATGAACTCTTTGCAACATGATCCAAGCTCATTACGTTGCACAAGAAGACCTTCGGCATATCTCTCCTTCGCCTGATTAAGTGGATGCGTTACGTCCCTTTGGCTGTAAGGGAGGCCGTCTCCCTGGGTACGTTGGGTGCTGTAGTGATTTCGCTGTGATGAGAAATTCGCTGAAATTGCGTCCTGGGTTTGGGCCTTGGGTGTGCTCGTGAGAGAGGGGAGAGTGAAGAAAGAGAATCTGTCTCTGTCTGTCTCGCTCTCTCTTTCTCTTCTCTTCTCTTCTCTTCTCTTCTCTTCTCTTCTCTTCTCTTCTCTTCTCTTCTCTTCTCTTCTCTTCTCTTCTCTTCTCTTCTGTTCTCTTCTCTTCTCTTCTCTTCTCTTCTCTTCTCTTCTCTTCTCTTCTCTTCTCTTCTCTTCTCTTCTCTTCTCTTCTCTTCTCTCTCTCTCTCTCTCCTCTCCCAAATTCTATTTCTATCTTCTCCTCTTTCTCTTTATTTATGTATTTCATTTCACATTTTTCTCTTTCTTTCTCTCTCTCTATCTCTTCCCCCCCCTTCTCTCCCTCTTTCCCACCTTTCCTCCTCTCTTCCCCCCCGTCCTTATTCTGTCCGTCTGTATCTCTTTCTGTGCATATTTCTTTAGCTTTTATTCCACTGCCTCTGTTCCTCCCAACAGAAGCTCTCTTGCTTTGCTTCCAAACCGTGCATCGCAGAGTGCATTGGGCGTATTGCAAGTGACATGTCTCTCGAGTCTCCAGGCTTAGTGTGTCACGTGTATGGTGGTACGGAAACAGGCAGTCAGTCTATCAGTCAGTCAGTTAATCTGTCAGTTTGTCAGTCAGTCCGTTAGTCAGTCAGTCAGTCAGTGGGGCGGTCTGTCAGTCAGTCAGTCTTCTCTTCTCTTCTCTTCTCTTCTCTTCTCTTCTCTTCTCTTCTCTTCTCTTCTCTTCTCTTCTCTTCTCTTCTCTTGTCTGCTCTTCCTCTTCTCTTGTCTTGTCTTGCCTTTTCTCATATTTTCTCGTCTCTCTCTCTCTCTCTCTCTCTCTCTCTCTCTCTCCTCTCCCAAATTCTATTTCTATCTTCTCCTCTTTCTCTTTATTTATGTATTTCATTTCTCATTTTTCTCTTTCTTTCTCTCTCTCTATCTCTTCCCCCCCCTTCTCTCCCTCTTTCCCACCTTTCCTTCTCTCTTCCCCCTGTCCTATTCTGTCCGTCTGGGTCTCTTTATGTGCATATTTGTTCAGCTTTTATTCCACTGCCTCTGTTCCTCCCAACAGAAGCTCTCTTGCTTTGCTTCCAAACCGTGCATCGCAGAGTGCATTGGGCGTATTGCAAGTGACATGTCTCTCGAGCCTCCAGGCTAGAGTGTCACGTGTATGATGGTACCGAAACAGGCAGTCAGTCTGTCAGTCAGTCAGTTAGTCTGTCAGTTTGTCTGTCAGTCCGTTAGTCAGTCAGTCAGTCAGTGGGGCGGTCTGTCAGTCAGTCAGTCAATCAGTTAGTCATTCGTTCAGTCAGTCAGTTAGGTTGTCTGTTAGGGACACAGTCTGTCCGTGGGTTTGATCAGTCAGTCAGAGCGACGAACAGACCGACCGACAGACAGACATATATCAATTTCATCATGTGCGATCTCATTCACCCGGAAGTGATTATCGTGTGCCAGGATGCAATCGGAGGAGGGAAGTTGGTGGCACGGGTGGGGAGGGAGAGAGTGAAAGGGATAGAGAGAGTAAGAGGGAGGGAGAGGGTGAGAGAGAGTGAGATTGAAAGAGAGTGAGGGTTAGAGTGAGTGTGTGTGTGAGAGAGGGAGAGAGAGTGAAAGGAATAGAAAGGCAGGGAGAGAGAGAGATGGAAGGAAGGAAAAAACAAGAAAAAAAGAGAGGGAATGGTGGAGCTATAACAAAGAAAGGGGGGTGGGGGCAGCGAAAAGGTCATTTGCAAGACGCCATCGCCCCTAGCAACGGCCAGCAAAATATTTTATCTGATGCAATGCTCATCCCGAAGAAGATGGTCGTAGTCGTTGACGAGGGAGAGAGAGAGAGGGAGAGGGAGAGTTCGCGCGCCAGCCTGCCACATCCTTCAGGAATCCGGTGGGCTGCCCCAGAACCACCCGCGGGTTCTCATGGCTTGGTCCCCCCGCTCGTTTTTTTTCTTGTCTTTTTCGTCTTCTTCGTTTTATTTTTTATGTCTTCTTTCTCCCTTCTTTATGCTTCCTCCTCCTCCTCCTCCTCCTCTACCTCCTCTCCCTTTCCTCCTCCTCCATTTCCACCTCCTCCTCTCCCGTTCCTCCTCCCCCCTCTTCCTCTTCCTCCTCATCCTCTCTATAATCCTCCTCCCCCTCCCCCTCCCTTCCCTTTCGTCTCCTCATCCTCATCCTCCTCGTTCATCTCCTCCACCTTCTAGTCGACAGGTTTTGTGATTATATTTGCTTTTAATCAACAGGACGCAGTATTTTCTAAAAGGTCTGCCTCGTATTTGAATGCGTTGATGTCTTCCTTTGTGTGTACGTGAGTGCGTGCGTGCGCGCGCCTGTTCCTGTGGCTGGTTGTGTGTGTGTGTTTCTATGTATGTGTGTTTATGTGCGTGCGTACCTGCCTGTTCCTGTGCCTGGTTGTGTGTGTGTGTGTGTGTGTGTTTGTGTGCGTGCGTGCCTGTTCCTGTGCCTGGTTGTGTGTGTGTGTGTGTGTGTGTGTGTGCGCGGGCGTGCCTGTTCCTGTGCCTGGTTGTGTGCGTGTGTTTATGTGTGTGTAAGAGCATCCAATGTTTTCTTGGTTTTCTCGGATTTGGAAAATATCTAAATCTGTTTGCTTCGGTCGGATTCCCAGCCCCGCCCTGACTCTCGCCGCATCCCGTGTGTCAGATATTGCGAGTTCTCATTTATATCTCCGAATATCTACGTGGTTCTTTATTTTTGTCTTTTTTTTAATGAAAATTTGATATGCATTCAGATATTTTCACTGTAGTTAGAGTTTTTAGTCGGAGCGTTTGCAAGCTTCTCCGCGCAAGTTCTTCCTTGGTGCAGAAGCCTTGAAATAACAGCAGCTTGTTCTGTGGCAACCTCGCCGTCCATTATTGTTTTCGGGAAAATGTGCAAGCTTGCAATTTCTTCTGCCTTTTTTTCTTCTGGTTTAGATGTTTCTTTCGTATTTTGAAGAAAATATATTCTTGTGTTTCTCTTCTCGTTTTTTTTCTTTTTCTTTTCCTTTTCTCGGCTTGTTATTGGCTGTTCTTGTTGATGTTATTGTTTATCATTTTCGCGAACAATTACCGTAGTAGTAATAATATCACGACTTTTGTTTTTGTTGTTGTTGTCATCGCTGTTGTTGTTTTTGCGTCGACGCTTCTGCTGTTGCCATTACTCTCGCAGTCACGCGTGTTTACAACATCTTGCATTGTTGAGTATGCAACGAGATACGGCTAAAATGCGTCGCTGTGTGCAACCCGAGAGAGCAGCGCTTGACCCGGGCCGCTGTGGAGTCATCACGAAGGCCCATTACGAAAGAACGCTGCATTTAAGTCGTCACATTTGATTGTACTTTAGCGCCACCATGATGACTCTGCCTTGAGATTTATGGAGAGAAATAGAGGAAAAAATGTCCTTGTTTTTTTATTTTTTTTATGGATATATCTTGTCTTAATTGCAACTGATTGTTTTTATTATTTATTTTTTTAATTTCGAAGAAAAGGAAAGAAAGAAAAGGACTGTCTCCTTCTATTTTTTTATTATTATTATATCTTTTGAATTGCCCCTACGTCCGTTTTCATTCTAATTTCTTTGCGTTCTTGGATAGCGCCTTCTTCGTTTTTTTTTTTTTTCTAACTCGGCCAAAAGTTGAGAGGCGATAATGTTGGCGAATTATTTCTGTAAATTTGATGTGGGCCAAAAACGCGCCTGCCTCGTCGACCGCGGAGGAGCGAGGCGTGGCGGCGGTGTGTGCTGGAGGAGGAGGAGGAGGAGGAGAGGAGGATGAGAAGGGGATGATGGAGTAGGAGGGGGAAGGGGAGAGGGGGAGGAAGGGAGGGAGGAAGGGAGGAAGGGGGGAGGAAGAGGAGGAAGGGGGGAGGTGGAGGAGAGGGGGATGTGGAGAGAGGGGGGAGATGGAGTAGGAGGAGGAAGGGGGGAGGAGGAGGAGGGGGGGAAGGGGGAGGTGGAGGAGGGGGAGAAGAAGAAGAGGAAGAATAAGAAAGAAAAGAAGAATGTGGAATAATAATAAAATAATAATAAGAAGAAGAAGAATAAAAAAGAAGAAACAAGAGAGCAGCGGCAGAATAAAGGAAAACAAACGAGATCCCATGGCAGTTGAGAAAGGTCACGTTTTCCTTCGCTCCTTCGCGACGCCTCCAGTGCCTCGCCCTCGGAGACACGCGGAGGGCGGGTCGGGGAGCTCGGTGTCACAGGCCGTTCGCTTCCTTATTCCTCTTCTTGTTCCTCCTCCTCCTCTTCCTTTTATTCCTTTTCCTCCTTCCATTCTTCGTTTTTCACCTCCTGTTCCTGTTCCTCTTCCTCTTATTCCATTTCCTCCTCCCATTCCTCATTTTTCACCTCCTGCTCCTCTTCCTCTTCCACCCTTCGTCCCATCCTCCTCTTCCTCTTCCTCCTCCTCTTATTTCTTTTCATCCTCCCATTCATCCTTTTCCAGCACCACCACCTCCTCCTCTTCCACACGCCCCTTCTCATATTTTCTCTTCCTTCTCCTTTTCCTACCCCTCTTCCACCCTTCCTCCTCATCCTCCTCTTCCACCCTTCCTACTCTTTTTATTCCCTTTCCTCCTCCTCCTCCCTCTCCTTTTCCACCCCCTTTCTCTCCATTTCCTCGTCCACCTCTCCCTCCTCTTCCTCCATCTCTCCTTCTCCTCCTCCTCCATCTCTCCTTTTCCTCCTCCATCTTTCCCTTTCCTCCCCTTCCTCCTCCTCCATCTCTCCCTTTCCTCCTCCCATTCCTCCTCCTCGTCCTCCTCGCCAGTCGCTACAGACCTCGCTCGACGGAGGCGCGAGGGGCCGAGACCGGGCCATGAGCACCGGCCGAGGTCTGTTGGCGCTGAGGGGAACGCAGCGAGGCTCCTGCGAGTCGGCGTCGAGGTCACGGAGAGGTTTCTGCGGGCGAGGGCGCTGGGTTGCTCGCGCGCTTGGAGGTTGGCTTGGAACGTGAATGCGTGTGATTGCGTTTTTTATTTATTTGTTTATTTGTTTTTCTTGTATGAACATGTGATACAATGTCGTTTTTGCCTTTATTCCTCCAACTACTACTACTATTTTTTTCTTAAACCCCGCCCACCTCATAGTCTTCCCTCTCCTCCTCTTCCTCTTCTTCCTTATTTCCTCTCCTCCAAATCATCCTCTTATTTCTCCAATGCTTCTTCCTTTCCCTCCCCCTTGTATTTCCCCTCCTCTTCCCCTCTCCCTCTTCCTCCCTCTCCTCCTCCTCCACTCCTCCTCCTCATCATCATCATCATCATCCTCCCTCTCCACCTCCCCTCCTCTTCCCCTCCCTCTCCACCTCCCCTCCTCTTCCCCTCCCTCTCCACCTCCCCTCCTCTTCCCCTCCCTCTCCACCTCCCCTCCTCTTCCCCTCCCTCTCCACCTCCCCTCCTCTTCCCCTCCCTCTCCTCTTCCTCCCCTTCCCCATCCCATCCTCCCTTTCCTCCTCTTCCACTTTTTCGCCCCCTCCTCCTCCTCCTCCTCCTCCCCCTCCCCCTCCTCCCTCCTCCTCCTCCCCCTCCCCCTCCTCCTCCTCCCCCCCCTCCTCCTCCCCCTCCTCCTCCCCCTCCTCCCCCTCCTCCACTTTCTCCCTCTCCCCCTCCTCCAATTTCTCCCTCTCCCCCTCCTCCACTTTCTCCCCCTCCTCACCCCCCTCCTCCTCCTCCTCCTCGACCTGTTGCCGTAATGCTCTTCATTGTCTTCATTGCTTGCTCTTTCGACACATCACTCGCCGTGACTTCTGAGAATCCGAAACTCCTTTTTGATGATCGTGCATTATTGTTTGCTCTCCTTGCAAATGAGTTGTGCAACGCCGCCGCGCCGTCGGATGGGAGCGGTGGAGAAGTGGTGGAAGGGGAGGGGAGAGGGAGGGAAGGTAGGGGAGAGGGAGGGGGGTTAAAGAATGGGGGGTAGGGGGAAAGAGGGAGAGTGAGGGGGAGGGAGGAAAGAGGGAAAGAGAGAGAGAGAGAGTGAGAGTGGGAAAGAGAGAGGGAGGGAGTAAAGAGTTAGAGGGAGGGGTATACGAGCAGAGGGAAGGAAGAAGAGAGAGAAGCTGGGTGCGGAAGAGGGAAGGGGAGGGAGAAACAGAGGGAAGAATTACGGGGAGAGCGAGAGCGAGAGGGAGAAATGACTTCATCACAGCTCACAGACAGGCAGACAGACTAAGCCAGGCGACCAGCGACCAGACAAAACAGACTGAAGCAAAGATACAAGCTCTAGACTTAAGACAAGATAGACACAGACTCTAGACAAGACAAGGCAGACAGACAAGATATGGCAACCAGACACAGACTCTAGACAAAATAAGACAGACAGACACAGACGAGACAAGGCAGACAAGACAGACAGACATATTCGAGACAAGACAGACATATTTTCTAGACAAAACAGACAGACATATTCTAGACAAGACAGACAGACAGACATATATTCTAGACAAGACAGACAGACAGACATGCAAACCCAAAGACTCGAAAGAGGCACGAGGGATACAAAGACTCCCACACTCGAGCATCTCCCAAAGGACCTGGATGCTGCTCCTGAGATGCCAGCTTCCGGAGGGTAAGACACCCCCCCTCCCCACGTCCCCATATTTCGCTGGTGCGGGAACGGAAGGGCCCGGAGAGGGGAAGGGGGGGGGAGGTTAAGAAGGGGAGAGGAATTATAATTATTAAGGTAATGATGATTATTGCAATGGTTATGACAATTGGAATTTGTAAGAATGGTGCTGATAGTTGTGGTTGCTGTTGTCATTTATTTTTATTTTTTATTATTTGTTTTTTATTTTGTTATTTTTTTATTATTATGTGTTTTTTGTTATTTTTTATTATTATTTGTTTTTTATTTTGTTTGTTTATTATTATTATTTATTTTTTATTTATTTTGTTATTATTTGTTTATTTATTTATTATTTTCAAATAAGCTTGTAATTGGAGTTATTTTCGTCATTCGTACATGCATTGTCGTTGGTTTAGGGAAAGGAAGGAGGAGCGGGAGAGAGAAGAAAGAGAGAAGGAAGAGGTTGGGGAAAGGAGATAAGTGGGGGGGAAAGGAGAAAGGGGGAAGAGGAGAGAAGGGAAAAGGGGAGGAGGAAGAGGTTGGGGAAGGAGGGGGAGAGAGAAAAAGATGGGGAAAAGGAGGGGAGAGTAGGAGGGGATAAGGGAAACGAGGAGAAGGAAGAGGTTGGGGAAAGAGATTAGAGAGGGAGAAAGAACAAAATGGGGTAGAGGAGGAGTGGAGAAGGAAGAGGGGAGAAAGGAGATAGGGAAAATGAGGGGGAGAGGGAGTGGAGAAGGAAGAGGGGAGAAAGAAGATGGGGTAACAAGGAGGGGGAGAGGAGGAGGAGGAGGCAATCCTGGGAGATAGGGTTGAGCAAGAGGATAGTTTGGGGAGGCGGAGGCTGCAGTGTAATCGAGTATTGCAATGTGCACAGCCACTGTTCTTGTTACACCCCCCCCTTCTTTCTTTCTTCATTATTTTTTCGTGTTCTTTTTATTACGTGTCTTTTTTCAGCACCATCGTTCATTCTCTTATTTTCTTCTTCCTCTTTGGTTTCATCTTTCTTTCCTCCTCCTCCTCCTCATACTTTTATCATCATCAGTTATCATAAATTATCATTATCATTAATAATCATCGTCGCTATTATTGTCAGTAGCGATATTGTTGCTTTTGTTATAAGTATTGCTGTAGTGATATCGTTGCTTTTGTTATAAGTATTGTTGTTTTTTATTGTTATTGTTATCGTTATTACCCTCTTCCTCTCCTCCTTTGTTGAGCTTACCCAACATTTGGTAAACTCCGCCCACATCCTTGAGCCACGCCCCCTCCCCTCTCCCCCCTCCCCCGGTCACTCACTTCCTGTGGCGTTCCATTTCCTTTTAAGATTTTTATCCGTTATTTAATACCCGATCTGATGTTATTTTTGGTGTATTAATAGATTTACTGGTTTATTTAGATTAGGTTCAAGTGGTTATTAAAATTATGATTTGATGCCTCGGGGGGTAGCCTTTATTTTGCCCGCTTTGTTGTTGATTTTGTTGTCTTTTTCATTTTTGTTTGTTTTTGTTTGATTTTATTTTGTTTTTATTTCTGTTTATTTCTATTTATTTATTTTTTTATTTTTTATTTTTTATTTTTTATTTTTTATGATCATTTTATATATATATATATATATATATATATATATATATATATATATATATATATATATATATACATACATACATACATACATACATACATACATACACAATCGGAGTAAAAAATTACCTCTTTAGATCTGCAATATTTGAGCTTCCTCTTCTTGCCGGAATGCCTTGACAGAGAATAAAACTCCGGGGATAAAGAGAGAGCTCCTCAAGAGAGGAATTTCCTGACGGTATTTTTCTCTTTGTCGATCTTTCGGATTTGGTTGTATAAGCGCCTACTTGAAGCCCCGAGCCGCCCTGCGTATGACGATCGGGTTGTATTTTGCGCGTTGTGTTGTTACAGCTGACCTTGGGGGTGGAGGAGTAGGGGGGGGTGGGAAGGGGAGGAGGGGGGCTTGTTACGGAGGCAGTCGCGCTGTTTAGTGATTTTTCTTTTTCTTTTTGTTTTGTTTTTCTATTTTTTCTTTTTTTCTTGTTTGTTTTCTTTATGGTTTTCTCGCTTTCGTTCTGATTTTCTCGATTTCTCTCTCTCCTCTCCTCTCTCTCTCTCTCTCTCTCCTCTTCTCTCTCTCTCCTCTCCTCTTTTTCTCGATTTCTCTCTCTCCTCTCCTCTCTCTCTCTCTCTCTCTCCTCTTTCTTTTCCTATTTAAAGACGACTTTTTTCTTCTGTCTCTTCTCTCTCCTTTCATCATTCTTCTCTCTTCGAAGGAGGGACAGGAGAAAGGGGAAGCGAGAGAGAAGGGAGGAGGTGGGGGTCGAAAGGGGAAAAAGAAAGGAGAGAAAAGGGAGGAGGGTCGAGGGGGGGAGGGGGAATAGAGAGGAAAAAGAGGGGAAGAGAAAGGGATAGAGAGGGAGGGAAGAGAAAATACTAAGAGCGAAAGGAGGGAGAAGGGAAGAAGAGGGGAATGGAAAAGAAAAGATTAAGAGGCAAAGGAGGAAGAAAGGAAGAAGAGGGGAATAGAAGAGAAGGGATTCAGAAGAAAGGGAGGGAGGAAGAAGAAGAGAGGGGAAGGGGAGGAGGAGGTTATTGCACGGGCGTGAACGGCGAACTGCGAGCCGCGTTGATGTCTTGCACGAATTCCTAAGCAGCGCGTTGAATGAGAGTAAACCGCTAGATACGTTTATCGCATCACATAGTCTGTGTGTTTTGGTGCAAATGAAGGACCGTGTGTGGTCGCCCGGTGTGGGTTGAGGTTTTTTTTTCTCTCTCTCTTTTCTCTCATTCTCTCTCTTTCTATCTGTCTGTCTGTCTTTATATCTGTTTTATTTCCTTTTCTTTACTCCTCTTCTCTCTTGTTTTCCTGTCTCTCCTCTTCTTTTCTTATCTATTGCATTGTCTTGTTTCATCTTTCCTCTCATCCCTTCTCTTCCATTCTCTCTTCTTCTCCTACCTCGTCGTTTTTCCTTCCTCCTTCTCTCCTCTCATCTTCATGCTCACCATCATCATCCCCCCCCCCTCTCTCTCTTTTGCTGAATGTTCACTGCGACAAATGTAAAAAAGGTGCTGAAGAGAATGAATATCCCTTGCACTGTGGAGGTATTCATTCCTTCTCTCCCTCTCCTCGCCTAACTCTTCCTTCTCTCTCACTCCTCTCCCTCTCCTTTTACACCCCCTCTCTCCCTCCTCTCCCCCCCTCATTAACTCTCTCCCTCCTCTCCCCCCCTCACCTGACTCTCTCCCTCTCCCTCAGCCCCCCTTTCTCCCTCTTCTCCCCCTCTCTTCCTCCTCCCCCCCTCACTAACTCTCTCTCCCTCCTCCCCACCCTCACCTAACTCTCTCCCTCTCTCCCTCTACCCCCTCTCTCCTTCTCTCTCACCCCTCTTCCTCCTCCCCCCTCCCACTAACTCTCTCTCTCCCCTCTCCTTCTACCCCCTCTCTCCTTCTCCCCCTCTTCCCTCTACCCCCCCTCTCTCCCTCTTCTCCCTCTACCCCCCCCTCTCTCTCTTTCCTCTCCCCTCTCTCTCCTATCCCCTCTCCCCTCTCCCTCTCCTCTCCCCTCCCTCTCATTCCCGATGTAGATTGAGATACTTATTTTACTGCCCACGCTTGAGAGACGTCGAATGGAGGTCGTGGCGCCGCTTAATTGGAATATTTCCTGGTCTTATTATTATTGTTCTTCTACCGAATTGCTTTGACTTGCAGAGAACATGTTTTTTTTTGTACATTTTTGAGGCGGGTCGTTAGGAAAACGGATGTTGCGGAGATTCTGATTGCTTCGTGTATTCCAGCCTTGGTTTTGGATGCACATGCGCTCACACACACACACATACACACACACGCGCACACACGCATACACACGCACACACACGCACACACACACACACACACACACACACACACACACACACACACACACACACACACACACACACACACACACACACACACACACACACACACACACACACACACACAGAGGCGCACATACCAGGAACGCTCACAATTACGTATATGAACATCCTTACTTTTGAGTCTGTTTTGTAACTATTCTAGCGCAGAGGACCGTTTTTGTTATTGTTTGTTTGTCTTGTTTTTGTGTATTTGTTTGTGTTTTTTGTTCATTTGTTTGTGTTTGTTGTTTTTTACGTTTTCGAGAAATTAATCACGGCGTCGA
This sequence comes from Penaeus vannamei, assembly GCF_042767895.1. NCBI lineage: Eukaryota > Metazoa > Arthropoda > Malacostraca > Decapoda > Penaeidae > Penaeus > Penaeus vannamei. Next base: position 35,012,332 of record NC_091567.1, read on the forward strand.
GTTCAAGAAGCTGGAGCGGCGGGCATCGGGTGCTCGTTACGCGCTACGCTTTTCTTTTCTTTTTTCTTTTTTCGCTTTTGTTTACACAGCTGGCGGTCTGTAAGCGCTGGTTGTGGGAACTTGCGATCAATCATGCTGTTCTGTTTCTTATTATTTTTTGGTCTTTATTTTAGGGGTGTTGCAGAGGCGGAAAGGAGGAGAGAGGGAAGGGAAGAGGAGAAGGGGGAGGGAGGATTAGGGGAGGGGGAGGGGGGGCGACGTTATCCGGCCAGCACGTAGCGATTTAGTTTTTAGTTTTAGTTTTGTTTTTGTTTTGTTTTGTTCTTGTTCTTGTTCCTCGGTCTGACTGAAATTTTAATTAGATGGTTGAATTAGACTTGAATATTGTCGGGAGTGCGTAGAAATCGTATGTTTGTGTGTGTGCGTGTGTGTCTGTGTCTGTGCGTGTGTGCTCGTGTGTATGTGTAATGCAATTACGTTGGAAGTTATTATTCCCATTGTAATTTTATTTCTTGCACATAGTTTTTTTTACGCTTAGCCGGCGTGTCCCGCGATGTTACTGCGGGTTGGCAAATTAGCGCTTGAGGTTGGCTGAGTGACGGCTTGCGGGAATTTTTTCGGGGGCGGGGTTTATGGGGGGAGTGGGGTAGGGTGGCAGGGATTTGAGGGGTGGGGTGGGGGTAGGGGCCGGGAGTTTTGGTGGTGGTGTGGGAGGTGGAGATTTGGGGGGGGTGGGGTGGGGTAGGGGCAGGGGGATTTGGGGTGGGGAAGGGGGTAGGGGCCGGGAGTTTTGGTGGTGTGGGGGAGTGGGAGTGCGGTGTTTGGGGGGCGAGGGTGGGGAGTAAAGGGGCGGGGATTTATGGGGTGGGGGTGGGGAGTAGGGGGGCGTCTGGTTTAGTACACCGGCATCAATCTCTCTGTGTGCTATTTATTCCATCATCTCGGGGTCTCTCTCTTCTGGTCTTTTTGAAGGGCTCATCATCTGCGGTTAGATTTGCAACGGCGTGACTTTGTGTAACTGTTTTGCGTGTATGTGCTGTGCAGGCTTATATGTATGATCTATTTGCAAGTGTATGATTTATTTGTTTAGTGTCTTTGGTGTCTACAAGCTAGAGGGAATTCTTCTTAGATTCCTAAGGACGAGAATCCTGTTTTTTCTTTCTTTCTTTCTTTTTTTCTTTCTTTCTATTTATCATTAGTGCTTTGGTGATTCATAATCAGCGCTATTTCTGGCTCCTTTTGAGAGGCTGCGATCAAACGAGTGTCAGGTTTCATTCTGTAATTCCGATACAGATTGATATTATGTAGTAGGTTATTTGTTGTACAAGGACGCTTAAATTATCCGTATCGTATACGAGTAATATCTTAGCACTGGCGCCCGACACGTAGGGAAGGAGGAGGAACGTAGCCGCTCCGCCACATCAGATAAGGACGTTCAGATGATATTAAGAACGAATATTAACATGGCTAAGATATCCTCCTGGACCCTGACACATGGAGGAGGAACCCCGCCGCTCCGCCACATCAGATAATTCGCGCGTA